>NC_045594.1:2184942-2401489 GCF_009819795.1 Aythya fuligula | reverse complement strand
CATAGAATATCCTGAGTTGGAAGGGACCCTTAAGGATCATCAAGTCCAACTCCTGACACCGCACAGGTCTACCCAAAAGTTCAGACCATGTGACTAAGTGCACAGTCCAATCTCTTCTTAAATTCAGACAGGCTCGGTGCAGTGACCACTTCCCTGGGGAGCCTGTTCCAGTGTGCAACCACCCTCTCTGTGAAGAACCCCCTCCTGACGTCAAGCCTAAATTTCCCCTGCCTCAGCTTAACCCCATTCCCGCGGGTCCTGTCACTGGAGTTAATGGAGAAAAGGTCTCCTGCCTCTCGACACCCCCTTACGAGGAAGTTGTAGACTGTGATGAGGTCTCCCCTCAGCCTCCTCTTCTCCAGGCTGAACAGGCCCAGTGACCTCAGCCGTTCTTCGTACGTCTTCCCCTCCAGGCCTTTCACCATCTTCGTAGCCCTCCTCTGGACACTCTCCAACAGTTTCATGTCCTTTTTATACTGTGGTGCCCAGAACTGCACACAGTACTCGAGGTGAGGCCGCACCAGCGCAGAGTAGAGCGGGACAATCACCTCCCTTGACCTACTAGCGATGCCGTGCTTGATGCACCCCAGGACACGATTGGCCCTCCTGGCTGCCAGGGCACACTGCTGGCTCATATTCAACTTGCTGTCTACCACGACCCCCAGATCCCTCTCTTCTAGGCTGCTCTCCAGCGTCTCATCGCCCAGTCTGTACGTGCAGCCAGGGTTTCCCCGTCCCAGGTGCAGGACCCGGCACTTGCTCTTATTGAACTTCATGCGGTTGGTGATCACCCAGCTCTCCAACCTATCCAGATCCCTCTGCAAGGCCTTTACACCCTCATTCGAGTCCACAACTCCTCCAAGTTTGGTGTCATCAGCAAACTTGCTCAAAATACCTTCTATTCCTACATCCAGATCGTTTATAAAAATATTGAAAAGTACCAGCCCTAAAATGGAGCCTTGAGGGACCCCACTGGTGACCGCCCGCCAGCCTGACGCAGCCCCATTTACCATAACCCTTTGGGCCCTGCCCGTTAGCCAATTGCTCACCCATCGTATGATGTTTTTATTTAGCTGTATGGTGGACATTTTGTCCAGTAGGATCCTATGGGAAACCGTGTCAAAAGCCTTGCTGAAGTCCAAAAAAATCACATCAGCTGGTTTCCCTTGGTCCACCATACGGGTGATCTTATCATAAAAGGAAATCAGGTTAGTTAGGCGGGACCTACCCTTCACAAACCCATGCTGGCTGGGACCAATGACTGCTTTGTCCCCCAGGTGCGCCTCAATAAGTTCGAGAACCAACTTCTCCATGATTTTACCAGGCACTGACGTGAGACTGACAGGCCTGTAATTGCTAGGGTCTTCTTTCTGACCCTTCTTGAAAATTGGCACAACATTTACCAGCTTCCAGTCTACCGGGACCTCTCCAAATTCCCAGGATCGTTGAAAAATAATTGAGAGAGGTTCCGCGATGACGTCCGCCAGCTCTTTCAGCACCCGGGGATGAATCCCATCCGGACCCATGGACTTGTAGGGATCCAGGTGGAGTAGCAAATCCCGCACACGTTCAGGGTCGGTTGGGAGTTTGTCATCCCCACCGTCCCGGTCCTCCAGCTCAGGGCACCCTGGGTCCCGAAGCCCATCATCGGCATTGAAGACAGAGGCAAAGAAGGCGTTAAGCGTCTCTGCTTTGCCTATGTCATTGTCTGTGAGGAGACCTTCCCTATCAAGGAGCGGCCCTATGTATTCTTTAGTTCTCCTTTTTCCGTTCACATATCTAAAAAAACCCTTTTTATTTTCTCTCACAGACACAGCCAGCTTCAACTCTAGGTGTGCTTTGGCCACACGAACTTTCTCCCTACAAACACGAACAGCATCCCTGTATTCTTTCCATGACACCTGGCCCTCCTTCCAGTAGCGAAACACTCTCTGTTTCCGCCTAATCTCCATTAGAACGTTCCTGGTCAGCCACGCTGGCCTCCTGCCCCGCCTGCCTGACTTGCGATATTTAGGAATTGCCTGATCTTGTGCTTCTAGGAGGTATCGCTTAAAGAATGACCAGCACTGGTGGACATCGAGGCCTTCAAGAGCAGTTTCCCAGGGGACCTTGCTGACTAGTTCCCTGAGCAGCCTGAAGTCCGCTTTCCCCATATCTAGGGATGAGGTTTTGGTGGCACTTTTCCTTCTGTCAGCGTAAATTTTGAACTCAACCACTTCATGATCGCTATGACCAAGGTGGCCACCAATCACCACATCTCCCACCAGATCCTCTCTGTTTTCTAGCAACAGGTCTAGGAGGGCACCTTTCCTAGTTGGCTCCGTTAGCACCTGCACCAAGAAGTTATCATCTAGGTGCTTCATGAACCTCCTGGACTTGCTCGTGTCAGCCGTGTGGCACTCCCAGTTAACGTCTGGCAAGTTGAAGTCCCCCATAAGGACAAGGGGAGTTAATCTCGAGGCCTCTCTTAGTTCTGTAAAGAATAATTTATCGGCGCTATCGTCCTGGCCAGGCAGTCTGTGATAGACTCCCACAACGACATCCCCTTTATTCGTTCGTCCCTTGATCCTTACCCAGAGGCTCTCAACTTTGCCATCGCCGACCTGAAGTTCCACACAGTCCAGCCCCTGCTTCACATACATCGCCACCCCACCACCTCACCTACCCTGCCTGTCCCTCCTGAAGAGCCTGTAACCATCTATCGCAACACCCCAGTCACAGGACTCATCCCACCAGGTTTCGCTTATGCCGATGATGTCGTAGTTGCGGGACTGGGCCAGGACTTCTAGCTCATCCATTTTATTCCTCATACTGCGTGCATTCGTGTAGAAGCACTTCAAGTGCGTCTCCTTACACTCAGCACCTTGTGGATCTGACCGAAGGACCTCACTGGCACACAGCCCCTCTGATTCTAGCGTACCATCCCTTAGGTCTTCACCGGCTCGCCTGGTTTTAGCCCCTTCCCCCTTCGACTCTAGTTTAAAGCCCTATCTATCAGCCCTGCCAACTCCTGACCAAAGATCCTTACCCCTCTCCGAGAGAGGCGCATCCCATCCGGTACCATCAGGCCCGGTGTAGCATAGACCTTCCTGTGATCAAAGAACCCAAAGTTCTGCCGGTCACACCAGTCTCGAAGCCACGAGTTTATGTGAACAGCACGCCTTTCAGCTTCGATCCCCCCTATCGGAAGGACAGAGGCAAACGCAACCTGCGCCCCTGATCCTCTAAGTAGTCGCCCCAAATCCCTAAAGTCTCTCTTGATCGCCTTCGGACTTCTCGTTGCTACTTCATCACTACCAGCCTGAAAGACCAGTAGCGGGTAGTAGTCAGTGGGCCGTACCAGGCGCATGACTTTCTTGGCAAAGTCTCTCACCCGAGCCCCAGGGAGGCAACAGACTTCTCTATGGGTTGGGTCCGGTCGATCCATATTTCACACATGGATCAGGAGCTAGAAGATGTTTGCATTTACCTCTTGTACTGGGTCTGGCTGGAATGTTAACTTTCCCGGCAGCAGCCCCTACAGTGCCGTACTCTGCACTTGTAGCTGGAACAGCAGTGTTATCACACCAGTGTTGTGTCTACTGCTGAGCAGCAGTGGCACAGCATCGGGCCTTTCTCTAACCCTCCTAGGGGGTGGGCAAAAAGTGAGAAGAGAAACATCACTAGGGCAGCCTTTCCTCTTTCCTCTGCACTTCCATATAGCCTTCATTTATTTTATTTGTTTGTTTTCCTCCCTTCTTCTTATTTTTCCCTTTCCCCCTCCCTTTTCCCCTTTCCCTTTTTATTTCCCTTTAGTTAAATTGTTTAGTTCATAATAATCTTTATTTAATTATTATTATTATTAATTTAATTAATTAATTATTATTATTATTTCCCTTTAATCAAATTATCCTTATCTCAACCCGTGAGTTGTTCCCTGCTTTACTTCTCCCCCTCCTCATCTAAAAGAGGGGGAGTGAGAGAGCGGTTGTGGGGTTTAGCTGCCCAGCACGGTAAAACCACCACAGTCCTTTTTGGCGCCCAACGTGGGGCTCGAAGGGTTGAGATAACAATAGAATTGATTAAACGCATACAACTAACACACTTACTTGCTAGTAACCTTATCCATTGTCCTGTTAATAATAGCTTTGATCATATGTCATGCAATCCGTGTCATATTCTCCTTTCTCCTCTATATCCGATCCGACAAAGTGCTACAATCTGTGTTCACTGTTTTTAATTCGCTGTGCTGCCAAGCACTGACCTTGAGTTTAATCTGGAATTCAGGCTCTGTGCTGTTATCATTTGGGTCTCATGGAAACTATCTTTCAGAGAATATTCAGAACTACACCGCCTTCCTTTTCTCATCTGGACACCAGGTTATTAATAATATCAGGAATGGTACCTCCTCCTTCTTTCACAGTGGGCTAATTACAACAGTTTGGGAGTATTTTGAAGATCCATCTGTAACCCATGTATTGCTATTTCTAATTCTGAATAACAGGTTTCATTTTCTCTCTAAGATTAGTCGGTTGTTTAGAAAACTTACTTGGGAATCTGTCCCGAAACAGTCTTCTGGTGAGTGGCAAGGTGTGTGGGATGATGTTAGCAGATACCTGTCACGAGTGTCTCCTCCAATAGTTTTGAACTTCACCCCTGAGCAAGTGCTAAATCCTAAAAACTTGGTAGAATGTTTGAGAGTTGTATGTCCTGACCCTGATAATGCCGGAGAACGACAGCTTGCAGCATTGTGCTGGGTCCTGGCTTACTCCTATCAAACACTGTTTAACGTCATCCAGCAACTTGAAGAGAGGGAGGAAGTCTCTGAATCTGATGACCAAGTAACACATGCTGTGGCTGACCCAGAGGACCAACCGACTATGGTATCAGTCGCCCCCATAGTCAAGTCAAAACAATGGAAACGGAGGTCAGCTCGTTTAGTAAGGGAAGAAGCCTCTCCTAAGAAGGAGGGAGAAGGGGAAAAGGCAGGCACCTCTAAAGCAGAGCCATCACAAAAACAGCAGGAAGAAGAGATGGAAATCATAAAGGAATCAGAAATCACTCGATCCTTATCCTTGAGTGAGTTGTGAGAAATACGAAAGGATTATAGTCGACGCCCAGGTGAACACATCCTCACCTGGCTGCTTCGATGCTGGGATGCTGGGGCCAATAGCCTACAATTAGAAGGCAATGAAGCCAAGCAGCAGGGATCCCTCTCTAGAGAAAGGGTAATTGACAAAGTAATCGGGAGAGGAGCACAGGCCCTCAGCCTCTGGAGGTGACTCCTGGCAGCTGTGAGAGAAAGATATCCCCATAAGGAAGATATTGTATATCACATAGGCAAGTGGACCACTGTGGATAAAGGTCTCCAGCATCTGCGGGAATTAGCTGTGCTGGAGATTATTTATAGTGATTTGGACAACACCCAGACACCTCAAGACCCCAGTGAAGTCCAGTGCACAACATCCATGTGGCGTAAATTTGTGCGGAGTGCACCATCAGCACATGCCAGTACCCTGGCAGTAATTAACTGGGATGAGGGGATGGCATCAACAATGTATGATGTGTCCTGCCAGCTTCAACAATATGAAGACAATCTCTCTGCTCCGCTACAGTCCTGTGTCTCAGCTGTGGAGAAACTGTCTAAAGGACTTGACCAGCTCGTGGAGAAAGTATATTCCCCCTCATTTAGACAGAGTGATACTTCAGCCACTAAGAATCAGAATTTGCCTGCTCAAGAGAGAGAGTACCCAAGACGTACAACACGTGGCACCTTGTGGTTTTATCTGCGTGACCGCAAGGAAGATATGAGGAAATGGGATGGTGTACCTACTTCAACCCTAGCTGCTCGGGTACGTGAACTGAAAGGAAATACAACAGCAAGAAGAGGGGCTCCTAAGAGAAATGCTGCTCCAGTTTCTATTGGGCAGTACCCCAGAGGCAGTAGAAGAGCTGATGTTATTCTTGACCACGATGAAGGGACCTCTGCCTCTCATTTGCAAGAATTAAGTGGCAGACGCTCCAACCAGGACTAGAGGGGCCCTGCCTCTGGCCAGGTAGAGGAGAGGGATAACCGGATTTATTGGACTGTGTGGATCCGATGGCCTGGAACATCAGAACCACAAGAATACAAAGCTCTAGTGGACACTGGTGCACAATGTACCTTAATGCCATCAGGCTACCAAGGGACAGAACTCACCTGTATCTCTGGAGTGACAGGGGGATCCCAACAACTATCTGTACTGGAAGCTGAAGTGAGTCTAACTGGGAATGAGTGGCAAAAGCATCCCATTGTGACTGGCCCAGAGGCTCTGTGCATCCTTGGCATAGACTACCTCAAGAGAGGGTACTTCAAGGATCCAAAAGGATACCAGAAGACTTTTGGTATAGCTGCTTTGAACACAGAGAAGATTAGGCAGCTGTTTACCCTGCCTGGCCTTTCAGAAGACCCTTCTGTTGTAGGATTGCTGAAGGTTGAAGAACAACAGGTACCAATTGCTACTACAACGGTGCACCGACGGCAATATCGCACCAACCGAGACTCCCTGATTCCCATCCATGAGTTGGTTCACCGACTGGAGAGTCAGGGAGTAATCAGCAAGACTCGCTCACCCTTTAATAGTCCTATATGGCCAGTACGAAAGTCTAATGGCGAGTGGAGGCTAACGGTGGACTATCGCGGCCTGAATGAAGTCACGCCACCGCTGAGTGCTGCAGTGCCGGACATGCTAGAACTTCAGTACGAACTAGAGTCAAAGGCAGCCAAGTGGTACGCCACAATTGATATTGCTAATGCATATTTCTCCATCCCTTTGGCAGCAGCATGCAGGCCGCAGTTTGCTTTCACTTGGAGGGGCATCCAATACACCTGGAATCGACTGCCCCAGGGGTGGAAACACAGCCCTACCATTTGCCACGGACTGATCCAGTCTGCACTAGAGCAAGGGGGAGCTCCTGAGCACCTTCAGTACATTGACGACATCCTCGTGTGGGGCAACACAGCAGAAGAAGCTTTTGAGAAAGGGAAGAAAGTAATCCAAATTCTCCTGAAAGCTGGTTTTGCCATTAAACAGAGCAAGGTCAAGGGGCCTGCACAGGAAATCCAGTTCTTGGGGGTAAAATGGCAGGATGGACGTCGCCATATTCCAATGGATGTGATCAATAAAATAACAGCAATGTCTCTGCCAACTAGCAAAAAAGAAACACAAGCTTTCCTAGGCCTCGTGGGATTCTGGAGAATGCATTTGCCAGGCTATAGTCAGCTTGTGAGTCCTCTATATCGAGTGACTCGAAAGAGAAACTATTTTGAGTGGGGCCCTGAGCAACAACAGGCCTTTGAACAAATCAAACAAGAAATAGCTCGTGCAGTAGCCCTTGGGCCTGTCCGTACTGGACCAGCTGTGCAAAACATACTTTATACTGCAGCTGGGGAGCATGGGCTCACCTGGAGCCTTTGGCAGAAAACCCCAGAAGAAACTCGAGGTCGACCTCTGGGCTTCTGGAGCTGGGGCTATCGAGGATCAGAAGCCAATTACACCCCAACTGAAAAAGAAATACTCACAGCATATGAGGGTGTTCGAGCTGCTTCAGAAGTTGTGGGTACAGAGGCACAGCTCCTCTTGGCCCCATGGCTACCTGTGTTAAATTGGATGTTCAAAGAGAAAGTTCCCACTACACACCATGCAACTGATGCTACATGGAGTAAGTGGATAGCGTTAATTACACAGCGGGCTCGAATGGGAAAACCCAATCGCCCAGGAATCCTGGAAGAGATTATGGACTGGCCGGAAGGCAGAGATTTCGGAGTGCCAACAGAAGAGGTAACCCGTGCTGAAGAGGCACCACCATACAATGAGTTGCCAGAAGACAGAAAGCAGTATGTGTTGTTTACTGACGGATCCTGCCGTGTGATAGGGAGCCATCGGAAATGGAAAGCTGCTGTGTGGAGTCCCACACAACGAGTTGTGGAGGCCATGGAAGGGGAAGGCGAGTCGAGTCAGTATGCAGAAGTAAAAGCCATAAAACTAACCCTAGAGATTGCCGAAAGAGAAAAATGGCCAGCACTGTGTCTCTACACTGATTCATGGATGGTGGCAAATGCTCTGTGAGGGTGGCTGCAGCAATGGAAACAGAGCAACTGGCAGCGCAGAGGTAAACCTATCTGGGCTGCTACCCTGTGGCAAGATATTGCTGCCCGGGTAGAAAACCTGGATGTAAAAGTACATCATGTAGATGCCCACATGCCCAAGAGTCGCGCTACTGAAGAACATCAGAACAACGAAGAAGTAGATCGAGCTTCAAAAATTGAAGTGGCTCAGGTGGACCTAGACTGGGAACGTAAGGGTGAGCTGTTTGTAGCTCGATGGGCCCATGAAACATCAGGACATCTGGGGAGGGATGCCACATACAGATGGGCTCGTGATCGAGGGGTGGACCTGACCATTGAGGCCATCACACAGGTTACCCATCAGTGTGAGACCTGTGCTGCAATCGAGAAAGCCATGAAGGTAAAATCTCCCTGGAACAGGGGGAGATGGCTAGGGTTTCAATATGGTGAGGCCTGGCAAATTGACTATATTGGACCACTCCCACAAACCCGCCAAGGCAAACGGTACATACTCACCATGGTAGAAGCAACTACTGGGTGGCTGGAAGCATACCCTGTAAACCATGCCACGGCCTGAAACACTATCTTGGGCCTGGAAAGACAAGTATTGTGGCATCATGGTACACCAGAGAGAATTGAGTCTGACAATGGGAGTCATTTCCGAAACAATCTTGTTACCTCCTGGGCCAAGAGGCATGGTATTGAGTGGGTGTACCACATCCCTTATCACCCACAAGCCTCTGGGAAGGTTGAGAGGTACAATGGACTGTTAAAGACTATGTTACGAGCATTGGGTGCTGGGACATGGAAACAATGGGACAAAAATCTACCAGAAGCCACTTGGCTAGTTAACAATAGGGGGTCTGACAGCCGTGCTGGTCCTGCCGAAACAAAACCCCTACACACTGTGAAAGGAGCTAAAGTTCCCGTAGTGCATGTAGGAAGGTGGATGGGGAAGGCAGCGTGGGTTGCTCCTGCCTCGGGAAAAGGCAAATCCACTCGTGGGATTGTCTTCGCCCAAGGACCAGGGTATACCTGGTGGGTCATGCAAAAGAATGGGGATATCGAGTGCGTGCCTCAAGGAGATTTGACACTGAGAGAAAACTAATCTATAATCTAAGTTATATGTTGTAGGAAGATGCTGTAGGATCAACGACAGGTCAACTTTGCAAGGAGCCGGGCAGTGCAACAAGGACTTGAGCTAAGCTGGTGCTGGTGTCCAGACATCCAACTCCGCCCGCCTTGAGTGGCCACTTTGGCAGATGAAGACCTAATCATCAACAGTTCTTATGAACATTTTCCAAGAAAGACCTATGGAATGAAAAGATACACCTGCCTATTAATCCTGTCCTGTTAATTCCTTGTTCTGTTAAAGGACAAGGAATAATGATGAGAATGCTTGTATGCTAAAATATTGGGATCTGAGTGTGACACAAATGTTATGGAATAAGGGGTGGAGGTTGTACTGGGTCTGGCTGGAATGTTAACTTTCCCTGCAGCAGCCCATACAGTGCCGTACTCTGCACTTGTAGCTGGAACAGCAGTGTTATCACACCAGTGTTGTGTCTACTGCTGAGCAGCAGTGGCACAGCATCGGGCCTTTCTCTAACCCTCCTAGGGGGTGGGCAAAAAGTGAGAAGAGAAACATCACTAGGGCAGCCGACCTAAACCAATCAAAGGGATATTCCATACCATGTGATGTCACACTCAGCAATAAAAGGTGGAAACAGGAAGAAGAGGGGAGGGGTGGGCTCTCTTTGGGAAAATGTCGGTCCTCCTCTCGAACACGGGCTACGTGCATTGATGCCCTGCTTCAAGGACGTGGTCAATCATCGCTCATTTGTGGGAAGTAGAGAGTAATTTTTTTCCTCTGCACTTCCATATAGCCTTCATTTATTTTATTTGTTTGTTTTCCTCCCTTCTTTTTATTTTTCCCTTTCCCCCTCCCTTTTCCCCTTTCCCTTTTTACAGAATCACAGAATCACAGAATTTCTAGGTTGGAAGAGACCTCAAGATCATCGAGTTCAACCTCTGACCTAACGCTAGCATTCCCCACTAAACCATATCCCTAAGCTCTACATCTAAACGTCTTTTGAAGACTTCCAGGGATGGTGACTCCACCACTTCCCTGGGCAGCCTGTTCCAATGCCTAACAACCCTTTCAGTAAAGAAGTTCTTCCTAACATCTAACCTAAAACTCCCCTGGCGCAATTTCCCTTTAGTTAAATTGTTTAGTTCATAATAATCTTTATTTAATTATTATTATTATTTCCCTTTAATTAAATTATCCTTATCTCAACCCGTGTGTTGTTCTTTGCTTTACTTCTCCCCCTCCTCATCTAAAAGAGGGGGAGTGAGAGAGCGGTTGTGGGGTTTAGCTGCCCAGCACGGTAAAACCACCACACCTCTGGAATGTAATTCTGACTGATGGGTTCTTATCAGGGTTGCCAAGTCCATCCATCCAATTCTCTATTTCTTTTTTGAAGACCAAGCAACCATAAAGTTGAAAAACATGTTGTATTTTTGGTATCTGAAATTTCAGACAATGCATTTATGAATTATTAATGGGGAATGTGTTTTCTGTAATGTGTGGCATAAAATGGACTGAATGCATATCCATACTTGCCCTGAACTCTCCAAAATGCATGCTAATAAAGAGAATGTTAACCTACCATCACTTTTGCCCTGTAAGATTTACAGTGCAAGCACTTTTTTGTATGGTTTAATTCAAGTCAGTTTGTCAACTTAAAGCTCTAGTGTTTTGTTTTAAAGTACAACTTGGTGAGTGATTTGATATTATTTAAAGAAATCTAAATGCTTTTTTCCCCCTATTTCAACCAGAGTTAGTGTCTGTAATTTTTTTGTAGTCATGCTGGCATAGAGCTGCTCTAAATTACGCTTTAATTCACAATTAGAAGGAAGTGGCAACTGTGCAGAGCAGAAAACCTCTCATTTAAAATGGCCATTATACAAGATCATGATTCTTCAGAATGATTAAGATACTGAAGAATGATTAAGATATCTTTAGATTTTTGGCCATTTAGAAGTAAGGGGTTATTTAATTTTTTTAAACCTTCCTGAAACAGCTTTTTCTGTAATGACAGTAATACAGGACTCTATGTTATCACAACGTGGTGTTTATTGGTATCTTAAATGACTAATGGTAACTTATTTTCACTGATATAGCTGACAGGGCAGAGATAATTAAGAAACAAAAGAATTTGAATTTCTGAATAGCTGAATTTTGCTATTAAACACTCCATGCCACAGCAGAATAAATTAAGCTGACAAGCAGGAGGGGAAGAATAGTACAAATCCACAGGAAGAGTTTGTGTTTAGGTACAGCAATTGACTGTGTAAAATATTTCACCAAGGTAGAGGAAAAAAAGAAAAGAGGTAAAATAACCAATTTCCAAGCATTTCCAAGGTGTAAAATAGAGGTTTTGTAATACCTGTTCACCCTGACACAACAAATAGCAGCAGGGAGGGAAGAAACAAAGCTCCTGTGAGCCAGTAGCAGAACTTCCATTGGCTTCCGTAGGGTCACGATTCCACCCCGATATATACCTAAAACTACTGCAGCTTGTAGTGGGTTTACGTGGCAAGGTTTTGGTAGCAGGGGGCTATAGGAGTGGTTTCTGTGAGAAAGATCTAGAAGCTGCCCCATGTTTGGGAAGGGCCCCATTGTTTTCCAGATCTGAGCCAATAAGCGATGTTGTTTGCGCCTCTGTGAGAGCATATTTAAGACAGGGAAAAAAACGCTGCGCCACACAGCAGCCGGGAGAGTCAAGGGAGTGAGAAACAGCCTTGCACGTGCCAAGGTCAGTGTAGAGGGAGGGGGAGAGGTGCTCCAGGTGCCGGAGCAGAAGTCCCCTGCGGCCTATGGTGAGGACCATGGTGAAGCAGGATGTCCCCCTGCAGCCCATGGAGTACCACGGTGGAGCAGGGTTCCACGCTGCAGCCCGTGGAGGAGACCACGGTGGAGCAGGTGGCCCTGCACCGATGGAGGCTGCCGCCTGTGGAAGCCCCCTGCCGGAGCAGATTCCGGGCCGGACCTGTAGCCCGTGGAGAGGAGACCACGCAGGAGCAGGTGACCTGGCAGGAGCTGCTGCCCGTAGGGGAGCCAGGTTGGAGCAGTTTTCTCCTGAGGGATGGACCCCGTGGTACGGACCCATATCTGGAGCAGTTCTGGAAGAGCTGCTGCCTGTGGGAAGCCCACGCCGGATCAGTTCATCAAGGACTGCATCCCGTGGGTGGGACCCCACAGCACAGGGGACGAGAGTGACCGAGAAGGAGCGGCAGAGAAGAAGTGCTGTAGACTGACCATAACCCCCATTCCCCCGTTCCCCTGCGCCGCTCGGGGGGAGGAGGTGGAAGAGGGCGGATGGGGCGGAAGGTGCTTTTGGTTTGTTTTTTTTTTTCCTTTGTTTTCTCACTTCTCTCGCTTGTTAGTTGTAGGCAATAAATCTTACTATCTCCTTATGCCGAGTCTGTTTTGCCCGTTACAATAATTATTGCGTGATTTTCTCGTCCTTATCTCAATCCTTGAGCCCTTTTTCACATATTTTCTCCCCATTCCTCTTTGAGGAGGGGGAGTGAGAGAGCGGCTGTGGTGGAGCTCGGCTGCCCACTCGAGCGGAACCACGACACAGCTTGATTTTGTTCCTCTGCTTAATGAGGTTTTAAATCTTGCACAGCCAGTAGCAGTTTTTTCCACAACAGTTAGAAAGTCAATGAAAGCTCACAGTTCAGTAACTAAATGACAAAGTAAGAAACTTTGAAATCATAAAATGGTTATAAGTGCTTGACCTAAAACTCTACAGATCTCCCAGTGACTACAATTGAAGCAAAAAGTTGATTTATTATCTGGCAGTCTGGGAATATGGACTGAGCTTGTGAAGAAGGGCGGGTAGCTAATCCATGTAAATAATCATGGACTTTGCAAGCTGAATTTTTTTTTTCATTATTTTTTTTTCCTGAACCATGTCCATTATCTTTATTTATTTATTAACTTATTTAGTGCCTACAAAGTTCTAGCCATTATCCGGGGTACAAAGTAGTCCCAGCTTTGCTGAAAGAACACTAGGAAAAAGAGATGAAACATGAAAAAGAAATCAAAACTAAGGGGCAAGACTCAGAATGGCAGAGAGGAGATGCAGAATTGCACTATGCCTTACATATGCAAACCCTTTGTCAGAGGCTTTAGCAGATTATAAAAGAAAACTCACAATTTTAAAGATGATTCACTGAATTGAATTCATTGAATTGGAGCTTGCTTTGAGGGGAAAAATTCTGGGGGACAAACTTGTAAGAGCAAAAAAATTGAGAAGAAAGGCTGTTAAGGCAGGGGAAGTAAGGTGATGAGGTATGGCAGGAAAGATGACGACAGCTTAGTTTTGGCCCAGAACAAAAAAGGGTGAAGATCTCACCAAAGATAGGCTGTGATGACAGAGTGCTTAAAGGGAATAAAAGCTAAGCATGCTCTGAAGTGCAAAGTTATTATGTAATATCACAGCAGAATCAGGGCCTCAGGTGCTGTACATATACTGAGGTTCATTTTCTGATCTGAAGAGCTTTCAGACTTGATGAGACAGAAGCAGGTGCGTGGGAGGGGAGAGAAGGACAATACAGAGTGATTTCAGAGGTGGTTGTTAAACTCCATGGTAGTTCCATGGTTCTGTAATTCATTTCTTTTCTACTAAAACTTCATTCTAAATTATTCTTCTGTCACTGGCAGATATGATTTAAAAGGTTTCTTTACTTCTCAGCACTCATGTCTTTGTTCACTCTCCCCCTTCCAGAATTATTACAACCTCAGTTATGCTAATTCAGCTGCCTGCAGCCATACCTTAAAAAGAAACAATCTTTTTTTTTTTTTTTTTTTTTTTTAACTACTAAAAGCACACAGAGACAAAAACAATAAAGAAGTCCTTTCAGTTGTGTTTGACAGGTTGATAACATGGCAGCAGAGTCTGACTGAGAGTCTGAGGAGGAAAAAATAGAAAAGGCTGAGTTTTCAGTAGCAAAAAGGTAGAATAACTGAGGGTTGGAAGCCCTGATACAGGAGTGTGAAAAGGTGAGGAAAGCAGGTGTTGGTCTCTGACTGTGGGCTAAGTGAAAATGGCTTGTTTAGAAAGGAGGAGTGAGAGCAGCAGTAACTCTTAGTTCAGTAATGATAGCCAGCTGGATGTTATCATAGGTGAAGCTAGGGTGAAAACTGTGGAATAAAAATCTCTTATCAGACCTGACTTAGGACAAAAGTTTTTCGATGCTGATGCTGAACCCAGTATCCTTAGGCACACTGACTCTGCTTGGTATGCAGAAGACCAGGGGCAAGCCAGCAGTGCTCAGCCTCTTTTAACACCACGTCCTCTTTATCTCTTTACTACCGTGTATCACACTGAGAAGGTTGTCCCCTAGTGCTGCCTACCACTATTTATTTTAGTTAGTAAAGGTGTGATGCTGTTATCAAATTCTGCTGCTTTTCTCCACGTTCTCGTATGCAAAGGCTGTAATCTCTGATGTCATTTTCCACCAGATATAGCAATAATTGTTAGTAACCTCACAAAATGTGGCATACTGTTCATTGGTTTGTAGGTCCTACAGCACACAGCGTTGCATTATTGTGCACTGTGTCAACACACACAAATTAGGAAGGGTGCAAGAGCCATGAAAGCAACAAAAAGGCTGTTGTCACCTGAGTCCTCAAAGGCGTGCACTGTGTGAGTGTTGGAGGGAGCTGGTCTCCTCTCTGCTTCTGTGTAACCACATGTGGGGAATGTGGTGCTCATTTCTGGGTGATCATTTACTGGAAAGATGCTGTCAAAGATGGGAGGAGAGTGGCAAAATCTGTTGCTCTACTAGAGGTATTGATTTATGAGAGAAGATTAAAATACGTGTGGCTCAGATGACTCAGTTGACTGAGACTGGAGCAGAAGGGAGAAATGTAATGTTATTCAAATACATAAGGAATATTTGCACCAAAACAGGAGATGGATTTTTCAGTACTGTGCAAGATCTTTAGCTATAACAAATATGAAGCCATATATGAGTGAATATGAATATTCATATTGAATATACTCATATTGTATATGAGCCAGCTCAGGTGGCCAAGAAGGCCAACAGCATCCTGGCTTCTATCAGAAACAGTGTGGCCAGCAGGACTAGGGAAGTGATTGCCCTCCTGTACTCAGCTCTGGTGAGACCGCACCTCAAATACTGTATTCAGTTTTGGGCCCCTCGCTACAGGAAGGACATGGAGGTGCTCGAGAGAGTCCAGAGAAGGGCGACGAAGCTGGTGAGGGGTCTGGAGAACAAGTCCTACGAGGAGCGGCTGAGGGAGCTGGGCTTGTTCAGCCTGGAGAAAAGGAGGCTCAGGGGTGACCTTATCGCTCTTTACAGATACCTTAAAGGAGGCTGTAGCGAGGTGGGGATTGGTCTATTCTTCCACGTGCCTGGTGACAGGACGAGGGGGAATGGGCTTAAGTTGCACCAGGGGAGTTTTAGTTTGGATGTTAGGAAGAACTTCTTTACTGAAAGGGTTGTTAGGCATTGGAACGGGCTGCCCAGGGAAGTGGTGGAGTCACCATCCCTGGAAGTCTTTAAAAGACGTTTAGATGTAGAGCTTACGGATATGGTTTAGTGGGGACTGTTAGCGTTAGGTCAGAGGTTGGACTCGATGATCTTGATGTCTCTTCCAACCTAGAAATTCTGTGATTCTGTGAAATAACCACTAGTCCAAGAGAAACAGAGTGGTTAGTGTATATAGTTCTTGTATCTTGCAAAAGAATGGTCTAGCAGTTCATGTCGATAGAGGGTTTGAAGGGTAAACCTTGAGACTCGGGTCTGGGAGATAAAACAATAGAGGGGAGTTTTTTGAGAAAACTGCTGACTATTGCACGAGACACAACTTTCAGACATCTGGCCCAGTGACTACTAAATAAGGAGAGTGGGGAAGCTGAAGAACGACCAAAGGACAAAGCCTGGGAGGAAGACTACGAGCCTTCAGTACGAGCGACCCCCAGAGGGACGACCGGAGACTGATACGCATGCATCCGTGGGATGGTTCGGGTCCTGGGGAACTAATTATAATAACCCTGCCTTTTCCAAAAAGTGGTGATGAATATGTATTAGCCTAGGAGCATAAAAACCTGATATAACTTATGTGCGTCTTGGTGGAGCAGAGACTCCCGACGCACCCAGCGCTGTTTGCTTACCTCTATTCGATTAATAAATTGTAAACTTTGATTGTAACCCTATTTGGGACTTAGCCATTTATTACACATGGAACAGCAAGGCCATGATGACAGCCCCTGTGCTTGTACCAGTCCCTTGGCAGGGAACAGGGAGAAAAAGAGAAAGGGCAGAAGTAACCAAGTAGTGAGAAAAAAAAGTGTTCAGTGGGAGACTTGATTTTAAAAAGAACTTTTATCAGAAAATACAATGCCCTGGTCATCTCCGGTCATGAACTGGGTGCATAGCCGGAGTGTTAGGAGAGAAAAGGATGTGTCGGTTCGCGGCTGAAGGAACAAATGCAGCCGACTCAATATGAGTGATAAAGCATAGTTCAACTTTATTGTCCGGATAGCCTAACTTTTATAGTGAACTTAACAGGGGCGGACAGTGTTTCACACAAGATTATTGGTCAAAAGCACTCAGACAAACAACTGCAAGAAAACAACCCCCTTGTGATTAGCAGTCACATAGACCTTGTCCTTGAAGCCAGCTACTGGTAACAATATTTTTCTGAATTCCTCAATTGGGCGATGTGGGAACACTGTCATGGGAACTTCTCATAGTTGCCCTGGTAGCTTGGTTTGCTCAGCTACAGCAAGCCATGGGATTTTTGCTGTTTCAAAAAATCCCTCAACAAGGATGCTTTTCAGGGTGGTGTTGTGGGAAGCTATTGGGTCTGAGGCTGCCCAAAAATCCAGAAGAATTTAAATTTGAAATATAGTTATAGTCAAAATAAAGAAAAAGGACATATTTTGCCTTGCAAAAAGCCCATTTTCTGGCCAGACTGCACCATGAATTTGAGCTCTGTTGCTCTCAGCACTTAATTGGTATAAGTTCATTAATGGTAATGGCATAGTAACTGGCATACTCTTTTATGCCAGTTATGCTAGCATAAGAGAGGTAAATAGGATCTTACAGTTCATCTAAAGTCTAATTTCTGCTGGGAGCAGAGTGACCACAACTCCTGCTGAAGAAACTGAAGTATGCTTTATAGTGTAGAGCAGTTACATGCCTTGTGATTCTGTATCGTGCTGACACTATATATGTAGTTTAGGCTCAGTGGCTTCTTTTTCCTTCATAATCACAGAATCACAGAACTGTAGGGGTAGGAAGGGACCTCGAAAGATCATCGGGTCCAACCCCCCTGCCAAAGCAGGTTCCTCAGAGCAGGCTGCCCAGGTAGGCGTCCAGACAGGCCTTGAATATCTCCAGAGAAGGAGACTCCACAACCTTCCTGGACAGCCTGTTCCAGTGCTCCATCACCCTCACTGTAATGAAGCTCTTTCGCATGTCAGTGCGGAACTTCCTGTGTTCTAACTTGCAGCCATTGCCCCTTGTCCTATCCCCACAAACCACTGAGAAGAGGTTGGCTAAATCCTTCTGTCCCCCACCCCTCAGATATTTATATACACTGAGGAGATCCCCTCTCAGTCTTCTCCAGGCTGAACAGACCCAGGTCTCTCAGCCTTTCTTCGTAGGGAAGGTGCTCCAGGCCCCATATCATCTTGGTGGCCCTCCGCTGGACTCTTTCCAGGAGATCCCTGTCTTTTTTGTACCGGGGAGCCCAGAACTGGACACAGTACTCCAGGTGAGGCCTGACCAGGGCAGAGTAGAGGGGAAGGATCACCTCCCTTGACCTGCTGGCCACACTCCTTTTAATGCATGCCAGGATCCCATTGGCCCTCTTGGCCACGAGGGCACACTGCTGGCTCATGGTCAACCTGTCGTCCATCAGGACCCCCAGGTCCTTCTCCTCAGAGCTCCTCTCCAGCAGGTCGTCCCCCAGCCTTTACTGATACTTTGGGTTGTTCCTGCCCAGGTGCAGGACTCTACACTTGCTCTTGTTAAATCTCATTTGGTTTCTTCCTGCCCAGCTCTCCAGACGGTCCAGGTCTTGCTGAATGGCAGCACAGCCTTCTGGCATGTCAGCCACTCCTCCCAGCTTTGTGTCATCGGCGTACTTGCTGAGGGCGGACACTATTCCCTCATCAAGGTCGTCAATGAAGATGTTGAACAAGATTGGACCCAGCACCGACCCCTGGGGAACACCGCTAGTCACAGGCCTCCAGCCAGACTCTGCTCCTCCGATCACAACCCTCTGAGCTCGGCCAGTCAGACAGTTCTCAACCCACCTTGCCATCCACATCTATCCCACACTTTCTCAGCTTTGCTAGTAGGATGTCATGGGAGACAGTATCCAAAGCCTTGCTAAAGTCAAGGTAGATGACACCCACTGCTCTCCCCTCATCTACCCAGCTGGTGATGCCATCATAGAAGGCAATGAGGTTGGTCGAGCATGACTTCCCCTTGGTGAATCCATGCTGACTATGCCTCATAACCTTCTTCTCTTCCAATTGCTTGGAGACGGCATCCAGAACAAACTGTTTCAACACCTTTCCAGGGACAGAGGTGAGACTGACTGGCCTGTAGTTTCCTGGATTCTCCTTCTTGCCCTTCTTGAAGACCGGAGTGACACTGGCTATCCTCCAGTATTCAGGCACCTCTCCTGTTCTCCAGGACCTTTCAAAGATGATAGAGAGCGGTTCGGCGATCACATCTGCCAGCTCCCTTAGCATACGCGGATGCATCCCATCAGGACCCATGGATTTGTGTGCATTGAGCCCACTCAGACACTCACGAACCAGTCCCACGCCCACCAGGGGGGAGCCCTCCATTTCCCAGACCCTTTGTCCTATTGCCAGGGGTGAGGAGTCCCAGGGGAGTGTCCTTGAAGCAAAGACTGAAGCAAAGAAAGCATTCAGTATCTCTGCCTTCTCAGCGTCTCCCATGACTAGGGCACCCCCCTCATTCAGCAAGGGACCCAGATTATCCCTAGTCTTCCTCTTGCTGTTTACATACTTGAAAAAAAAAACCTTCTTATTATCCTTTATCTCTTTCGCAAGCCTCATCTCTAGGTGGACTTTAGCCTTCGTCGTCACTTCCCTGCAGGCCCTGACAACACTTCTATACTCCTCCCCAGAGGACAGGCCCTTTTTCCACATTTCATAGACCTTCCTCTTCCTTTTGATCTTATTGATGAGCTCCTTGCTCATCCACGCGGGTTTCCTGCCCCCTTCCCTGATTTCCTACTCTTGCACTGATCCTGAGCATGGAAGAAGTGCTGCTTAAATGTAGCCCAGCTCTCACATGCACCCTTGCCTTCTAGCAACTTATCCCATGAGACACTCCCAAGCAGGTCCCGGAAGAGGTCGAAGTTGGCTCTTCAAAAGTCCAGGGTAGCAATCCTACTTTTTGCCTTACTTCTTCCACCAAGTTCCATATTGAACTACACCATCTCATGGTCACTGCATCCCAAGCTGCCCCCAGCCTTCACATCCCTAACAAGGCCATCCCTGTTGGTAAGAACAAGGTCCAGGATCACCCCCTGCCTCGTTGGCTCCTCCACCACCTGCGTCAGAAAATTGTCCTCAACGCATTGTAGGAACCGTTTGGACTGCTCGTGCCTGGCCGAGTTGCTTACCCAGCAGATGTCTGGGTAATTGAAGTCCCCCATGAGGACCAGCGCTCGTGATTGTGAGGCTACTAGCAGCTGCTCATAGAGGGCCTCATCGAATTCCTCCTCCTGATCTGGAGACCTATAGTAGACCCCCACCACCATGTCTCCCATACCAGCCCACCCCTTAATTCTTACCCACGAGCTCTCCACTTGTCCTTCACCCTCCCCCAGGTGGAGCTGCTCCCTCACATAAAGGGCAACCCCACCCCCTCAGTTCCCCAGCCTGTCTTTCCTAAAGAGGACATAGCCCTCAATGACAGTGTTCCACTCATGTGAGCTGTCCCACCACGTCTCAGTGATCACAACGAGATCGTGGTCCCACGACCGAACACAGATCTCGAGCTCATCCTGTTTATTTCCCATGCTCCGTGCATTGGTGTACAGGCACTTTAGGGAAGCAGCAGGTGCAGTTACCCCTGGGGGGATGCAAGAAGAAGATACTGGATGGGGGATCGGGAACACTACCTTATTTGAGGAGCCCTCAGACAATCCTATGGGAGAGCTCAGAAGTTTTTCCCTTTCTTCAACAGTGACAGTAGTGATGACTTCCCCCAGCCCTTCTCTGTCACCTTTAGCTCCCCTCCCTTCCCCCATGAAACCTAGTTTAAAGCCCTGGTAATCAACCCTGAGACTGCATGGAGTCTCATGAATCACCCTTCTTTGTTCCCTCTAAACACTTTTACATTCCTGATGGCCTCATACTTAAGAGTCTGATGTTATCATCAACCATGGGGCTTGTTGACCCCCATGGCCACACTACCACATCTCCCCCTTCTTTATTAATATCAACCATTTTCTCAACATGAATTACCACTCCATATATAACATGCTGTCGTGGTTCCACTCGAGTGGGCAGCCGAGCTCCACCACAGCCGCTCTCTCACTCCCCCTCCTCAAAGAGGAATGGGGAGAAAATATGTGAAAAGGGCTCAAGGGTTGAGATAAGGACGAGAAAATTGTAACGGGCAAAACAGACTCAGCATAAGAAGATAGTAAGATTTATTGCTCATTACTAACAAGCTAGAGAAGTGAGAAACAAAGGAAAGAAACCAAAAGCACCTTCCCCCCCCCATCCACCCTCTTCCACCTCCTCCCCCCGAGCGGCGCAGGGGAACGGGGGAATGGGGGTTATGGTCAGTCTACAGCACTTCTTCTCTGCCGCTCCTTCTCGGACACTCTCATCCCCTGTGCTGTGGGGTCCCACCCACAGGATGCAGTCCTTGATGAACTGATCCAGCGTGGGCTTCCCACAGGCAGCAGCTCTTCCAGAACTACTCCAGATATGGGTCTGTACCACGGGGTCCATCCCTCAGGAGCAAACTGCTCCAACCTGGCTCCCCTACGGGCAGCAGCTCCTGCCAGGTCACCTGCTCCTGCATGGTCTCCTCTCCACGGGCTACAGGTCCGGCCCGGAATCTGTTCCGGCAGGGGTCTTCTGTTGCGAAGCACGGACGAAAGCACGACAGACACCAGCAAAGTCAGATCATGCTTCACCATTTTATTGCCCGAATAGCCCAACTTTTATAGTGAATTTTACAGGGGTGGACAGTGTTTCACACAAGATTATTGGTCAAAAGCACTCAGACAAACCGTTAAGAAAATAACACCACCTGCAAGAAAAGAACCCCCCTTTTGATTAGAAGTTAGGAAAACAACCCCCTTTGTGCTTAACGGCCACGTAGACCTAGTCCTTGAGGCCAGCTGCTGATAACAATATTATCTGAGTTCCTTAATTGGGTGATGTGGGAGTCATTGCAGTGGGAGCTTCTCACAGTTACTCTGGCAGCTTGGTTTGCTCAGCTACAGCAGGCCCTGAGATTTCTAAGGCCTACCCTTGGTTGCTTAAAGCAAGCTTAGATCGAACAATTATGCCAATTCCCAACAATTCCCCCGTTTTCTTTTTGTACAAGCAGTACTTGGTTTTACAGCAGATGTCAAACACATAACATAACACAACTATATAACTTAATCCTAATAACACTACAATTACTGTAAGCACTTAATGGTAACACAATCTAATAGTAACACACTTAAACCTAATCACTTGATGGTGATCAAAGGCTGTTCTTGACAGTCCTTGAGGTGTCACAGCCCACGTCATTGTCAGAATGATTATCAGGAACCTCTTCATGGTCGTCTTCAGCGTGTGCAGATTCTAAAACTGCTTCAGTCCACTTTGCAGTGATCCACTGGGTACCTGTTCCCGGCACCACTTCAAAATCCCTATAACATTTTGCAAGTAACCCTTTAACCACATTTATCACAATACTACGTGTAATGATGATTGACACCACAATGAACAGAATCCTTAATCCCCCTTTGACTAATCCCAGTAACCATCTATGCATTGTTTCAAACAAATCAGTGAACCATTGATTGAAAGGATTGATACCATATTGACTCTTTCTCATGTGCTCTTTCAGGAAAGTAATGAATTTGTGAGTTGAAAAGGTCTAAACAGTACATTCCCTTAAATTTCTCCAAGTGGCTACTTCAAACAATGACTCCGTACTAGTGAAACTTGATTTTGCTCAACCGATCACAACTAGCCCTGCTAGTTGCTTACAATTGACTCCCCGTTTTTCTAACAGCGCTGTAATAAATCCATTTCTTCTGATTTTTGCCGGCACCAATTTCCTATGCTTTTAGCCTGCCCTATGGTTATATCCCGGGATCCTGCACTGTGGCAACAATAACCTGTACTAAGGCTATATTCCAGAATCCTGCACTATGGCAACAATAACCTGTACTATGGTTATATTCCGGAATCCTGCACTATGGCAACAATAACCTGAACTATGGCTATATTCCGGAATCCTGCACTATGGCAACGATAACCTGTACTAGGGCCATATTCCGGAATCCTGCACTATGGCAATAACCTGCACTAAGGCAATAACCTGCACTGTGGCAAACCTGCACTATGGCAATAACCTGCACTATGGCAAACCTGCACTAAGGCAATAACCTGCACTATGGCAAACCTGCACTAAGGCAATAACCTGCACTGTGGCAAAAGCGCGCTCTCATTCACACAGTACACAGCACAATCACACATACAGAGCACAATCGCACACCCAGAGGCCTCTGGCACATCTCACTCTCAATCATACCACAAGAACATAATTTAGAATGATAAGCAAACAAACAAGTATTGTCTCTCATTGTGTTCCTCGTGAAATGACTTGCAACACTTTGTTTTAAAACCTTACCCTTACACAAATACTTTCAACACAAAATACCTGGACATTTAAGAATAACACACACAATTATTAACACTCCAGTTAGTATCCCTCTAGCAGCTGAAAACATACTGTTTGTCTGCAGTTTCAGGAGATCTTTGTCTGCTCCTGCGGTGAGCGGCTGAGAGTGGAGTCCCCTCCGAACAAAACGCTCAGGGTGCACCTAGGGGCGTCCACACCACAGCCGATCCCCGCAGCCGAGCAGTTGTTACGTGCGGCCGCAGATGCCACTCCAGGCACTAAAATTGCCAATGCCGCTCTAGCTGCAACCCCACACAATTCAACATTATCATTGCAATCCGGTGCAAGCAATGCCCATTTATGTCTGGTGATCTCACACAACTGTAACAAGCTAGGAGCAAATACAATGAGTTTATCTAAGTAACATGGACATCTGATAGCATTTGCAGCAATACCTTGCCAGGCCCTATCCCCACAAATCAGAAAAACATCAGGAGGTAAGGCCAAAGCTGTACAATTGTTCCAAACACTGTAGTTGTTACCCCTTGTCTCCATGCTATAAACCCCTAAACCCTGCTTAGCAGTGTCATTGTAATCACAGGTGTTATTTGTATTTCTATACCTGTATGGCCCTTTCCAGGTTCCTGTAGCAGAATTCATCTGATAGCCACGGCTACATTCACATTCGTAGCCACCTTTCAGGTTGATACAGATTTGACTACAGATACCAGGGTTTTGACATTCATCAATATCTCCACAGTTTCTCTTGTCTACAAACTCAAACCCAGCTGGACAGTCACATTCATTTATGATGCATTCCTTCAGGGGCTCATCACCCCAGTCCTTGCAGTCTCTCTGCTGGTTACACATTTTATTGATATCTATGCATTCTCCACTTCTGCACTTGAATTTGCCAGGTCCAGAGCACTGAATAACATTGTTACAGTTTGCTTCATCAGTGCCATCCAGACAGTCTCTCACACCACTGCACTGCCTACTCCATGGACACAGTTCCCATCTTCACATCTGAACTGGTCTGGCCTGCAGGTCCGAGAAGGGCAGTTAATTTCATCACTTCCATCCTTGCAATCAGGATCTCTGTCACAGTCTTTTTCACCATCACATTTCCAGGACACTGGGATACACTGGGTTGACTGAGGACCACAGCTGATTTCATTTACCCGGCATGCTCTCATATGACACAGCTCAGCACTTTCGTCAGACCCATCTTCACAGTCCGGATCCCTATCACACTGCCATCTGTTTGGCACACACTGACCACTGTTGCACACAAAGTCAGATTCAGCACACGTCTTCTTCACACAAGCACTCTCATCACTGCCATCTGAGCAGTCTTCACATTTTGCTCTAGCACTGTCGTCGGCAGTGCACAGGCAGGTGAGGGCAAGCAGCAGGCAAAGCGCCCCACAGCGCGGCAGCGCCCGCCGCCGCCCTGCACCTGTGTCACTTATACTATTCCTATTACCCGTGCTGTTAGAGTCAGTGGCATCCTCCTGGTACCGTTTCTGTCTTTGTCACCCCTTACTCTCCCCCTTTTCTTTTTGCCACTGACCATTCACCACAAATGGATGAGACACATGATTACTAGTTAGGAAAGAGAGTGTAACGTCTGCTATACGGCTGCAGGCCGTGCCAGCTGCAACCCTAGCAGCTGTTTGTGAACAAGCCTGCTGGTGGTCATTTGGCGGTGTAATCTGCGTCTCTGCACTCCTGCCCTGCAATAGAGCTAAATCATCATTAGTAATCCGTAGACTGTGGCAACCCCACGGAATGTTCCCGCGCCGTGCCAATGTCCCGCTGCGCTGCGATGTTCACCCCGGTGCCGCTGCGATGTCCGTGCTCGGCTGCGATGTCTGCTCCGGTGCTGCGATGTCCGTCCCGCTGTGATGTCCTGTTCAGGCCCTGTTCAGGTCTCCCGCTGCGATGTCCTGTTCAGGTCCTGTTCAGGTCTCAGCCTGTTCGGGCGCCATTTGTTGCGAAGCACGGACAAAAGCACGACAGACACCAGCAAAGTCAGATCATGCTTCACCATTTTATTGCCCGAATAGCCCAACTTTTATAGTGAATTTTACAGGGGTGGACAGTGTTTCACACAAGATTATTGGTCAAAAGCACTCAGACAAACCGTTAAGAAAATAACACCACCTGCAAGAAAAGAACCCCCCTTTTGATTAGAAGTTAGGAAAACAACCCCCTTTGTGCTTAACGGCCACGTAGACCTAGTCCTTGAGGCCAGCTGCTGATAACAATATTATCTGAGTTCCTTAATTGGGTGATGTGGGAGTCATTGCAGTGGGAGCTTCTCACAGTTACTCTGGCAGCTTGGTTTGCTCAGCTACAGCAGGCCCTGAGATTTCTAAGGCCTACCCCTGGTTGCTTAAAGCAAGCTTAGATCGAACAATTATGCCAATTCCCAACAGTCTTCCACAGGCGGCAGCTTCCGTCGGTGAAGGGCCACTTGCTCCACCGTGGTCTCCTCCACGGGCTGCAGCGTGGAACCCTGCTCCACCGTGGTACTCCATGGGCTGCAGGGGGACATCCTGCTTCACCATGGTCCTCACCACAGGCCGCAGGGGACTTCTGCTCCGGCACCTGGAGCACCTCTCCCCCTCCTTCTGTACTGACCTTGGCACCTGCAAGGCTGTTCCTCACTCCCTTCACTCTCCCGGCTGCTGTGTGGCGCAGCGTTTTTTTCCCTGTTTTAAATATGCTCTCACAGAGGCGCAAAACAACATCGCTTATTGGCTCGGCTCTGAAAAACAATGGGGCCCTTCCCAAACATGGGGCAGCTTCTAGATCTTTCTCACAGAAACCACCCCTATGGTCCCCTGCTACCAAAACCTTGCCACGTAAACCCACTACACATGCTCTCTGAGGCCTTGGTCACAATCTGGGCCATAAGGTTGGTTTGATCTCGTTCTCAGGGTCTGAGGGGCTCCTCTTATCTCGAGGCCTTGTATGTTCAACTTCTTTACTGAAAGGGTTGTGAGGCATTGGAACAGGCTGCCCAGGGAAGTGGTGGAGTCACCATCCCTGGAAGTCTTCAAAAGACGTTTAGATGTAGAGCTTAGGGATATGGTTTAGTGGGGACTGCTAGCGTTAGGTCAGAGGTTGGACTCGATGATCTTGAGGTCTCTTCCAACCTAGAAATTCTGTGATTCTGTGATTCTGTTTAACAATCCTTATCTTGTCCCTTTGTAAGCAGTCTTCCTTATCTCTGACCCCTTGGTTAAAGTCTGAACCATGAGGGGCTCCTGTTATCTGGAGGCCTAAACTCAGCACAGGCGCAGTAAATCACAAATATAGCACCTATTCATTCTTAATCAATCACTCTCTAATTTCTAATCCCAATGATGCACAGTAGGGGAACACACCTCAACAGATGTTATATATGGAGTGGTAATTCCTGTTGAGAAAAAGGTTGATATTAATAAAGAAGGGGGAGATTTGGGAATGTGGCCATGGGGGTTGGAAAGCCCCGTGGTTGAGATAACATTAGACTCTTAACGACCAGGCCATCAGGAATATAAAAGAGTTTAGAGGGAACAAAGAAGGGTGATTCAGGAGACTCCATGCAGTCTCAGGGTTTCTTGTTCCCCAGCTGGTACTCTTGTTCTCCAGCCGTTAAGGCATGGAAGTTTCTGGGTGTTTGCTGTTGTTGTTACATTCAAAGTTGTTTGACCAATGAAAAGTTGTTTTGAAAAGAACTGCTGTGGAGAGAAGGGTATAAGAGGGGAGCCTGCCCTCAAGATAAAAAAAGGCAAAATGATGAAGTTACATCATCAATAAAGAAGCAGGAAAAAAGAAGTGAAGAGGAACAGTCTGTCAGAATGGAGACCAGGACGGGAACAGGCACTTTGATTGCCTCATGAAGATAGGTTCGGCCAGACTCAGCAAACTGCTCAGAGAAGCTCGTACAGAAAGTCGCTGGAAATGGCACACCAGAGCTGGAAAGAAGCTCAAGCTGAGAGAAGCGGACCTGTGGACACAACTGCCTCTCGCTGGTAAGCAGTTGCGCATTATGAGGAATCATACGTCCTTAGGAACAAAGACTGTCCTGGTAGCCTTACAGCTTATTCTCCTTATTAACAATTGGACAGATTATGAACATTGAAATATGGGACCAAACTGAGGTCAAGGTGTGGGACTCTGCAACTAAAAACGACAAGGTTGCAGTGGGATTGCTCGGCACCTGGCGAGCAATCTCTGAGGCCTTAAAGAGCCATGTGGGACCACAGTCAGAAACGTGTGGTTTGCCAGATAGTGAGGGAGCTGCGGGCTCCTTTACTGATCCGACTGCTACGCCATCGGCCCCTCTGCTGCTACAGCCATCGAAGGCTTTTGCTGTTACGCCCCCTGTTGACCTGAACGTGCCTTTTGACCCAGGCCTATTGGCCTTGAAAAGGAGATGGATATGCTTTTCTTCAGTCCGGGAAGAACAGGATACATAAGGCCTGAAGACCGAGTTGCTTGACAACTTAAAGCGAGACATATTGTTCAAAAGGAATGGAAAATGGAGAGTTGTTTGTAGTCAAGAAAAGGAATGGGAAATGGAGACTGTTGAGTCGTGGAACTTGGAGGATTGTTTGTTACCTTTTCTGATCGTGAATATGTATAGGCGTACTCGAGTTTAGTAAGTCATGGAACTTAGAGGATTATTCTTTCCTGATTGTACATATGTATAGGCATACTTGCGTTTAGTATGTAAAGCCATGTTCTATATGTTTAGAATGCTTGATGTTTGTGTGTGCGTGTTGGTGGAGCGTAGACTCCCCGCGCACCCAGCGCTGTTTACTTGCCTTTTATACCTTTTAGATATATTTGTTTTATAAATATTACAAAATTCAGATTGAGTTGAGACCTCATTTATAACAGCAGACAAGGACAATTCTGTAACTGAAGTATTATCAAACCTGCCTGTAAGTAAAGAAGTTTTCATCACAGAAAATGCACAGTGATTGCCTACATCCTACATGCTATTATGCACACAGTACATTGCTGGGGAGTGATCCCGAGCTTTTGCCCCTTACAGTCCTCTTCAGGTCCAGTGCCCCTGAATCCAGTAAGGTATACAGATGGCTGTACCAGTTTTCTGTTGTTTCTTTCTGCTGAACTGTCCCTCTTGGACCTCCTGCATTTGGTTTACGTTTCTTCTCATTTTGGATGAGTTATATTGGCAAGTATGCTAAAAACTTTCTCACATATCAAGCTCTACCAGGGTAATATAATCCATAGCACAGCTTTTCCAGACCACTCTCTTTCAAATACTGAGACATGGGGTTAGAAATTAGAGAGTGATTGATTAAGAATGAATGTGTAGGCAACACTCATTGCTTAAATATGTGCTACATTTGTAATGTACTGTGCCTGTGCTGCGCTTAGGCCTCCAGATAACAGGAGCCCCTGGGACCCTGAGAACCAGATCAAAACAACGTTATGGTTTGAACTGTGACCAAGGGCTCAGAAATAAGGAGGACTGTTCATAAAAGGACATGATAAAGAATGTCAAACTTGCAAGGCCTCGAGATAACAGGAGCTCCTTGGACCCCGAGAACTGGATGAAACCAACCTTATGGCTCGGACTGTGACCAAGGCCTCAGAGAGCATGTGCAAAGAGATGAGGTAAAAAGTTCAACCCTGATGAAGACATCTTACTTCATCCTCATGACCCTCAGTGCCCACCACCAGAAGGCACTGCACAAGCGCAGATGGGAGGAGTTTATGGAAATGACTTATTGGAGCTAATTTTAATACTAAGCGGGGACAGGTTATGCATATGTATAGGTGTATTGGGAAACTTCATGCATATGTAACTATTTACTGCATATAACCAAAGCAAGTTGCTGCGTTAGGGTGTGCACGACTGTGGTGGGACTACCCCCGTGCCACCCAGCGCTGAATAAACATATCTACTTTACAGTCTTACTGACCGTGGAGTCTGTTTTCTGCAAGTCAATACCAGTTCCTTCCCCATTCCTTCTGTGACTGATGCTCAGATATTTAATTCCAGCAGCAAGAATTGAGGCCACATATGCTCTTAATTAGCAATGACCTATTAGATCATACCAGCCATAGGTGAAACCTCATTGAATCAATCAGAACACTGCCCTTATCTTCAATGAAGTCAGGATTTCACTTAATATACACAGTTAAAGGTCCATTTGTAGCAAGTACTAAGCTAAATTCCTCCTAAAATTATATTCATGCCTTTCCTTTGAAGCCCTCTCCTCATTCTGCTTTAAGTTAGCTACATTTCAACTCTCTAACAGGACCCTTCCTACACCACTTAGTTTCCCTAATAAACAGTGAAATGAGCTCTGATTACTTTCTCTCTTTGTCTCTGAACCCACAGAAAAAATGCAACATACAGGTTTTCAGACAGTCATAGAGAAATAGCCACAGAAATCAGACTGGCAAAGCTTTTGCAGGACAAAATGCTGTGATTGTGTGTTTGGCCTTTCTTATAGAGCAGAGTAGAGCTCCTGTCGTTCCACCAAGCAGTGTTGTCAGCCTTCACAAAAGAAAGTCATGTAAATGTCAAGTCATAGGTATAAAAACAATCCTTCAAAACAGTGTCTGTGTATCTGAAAAGCCTTCCTAGCTGTCACCAGCGAAAGTACCATAAGGAATGATGCAAAAGCCTGTTTAGAATGAACAAAGTTTCTGAACTAAATCCAGACTTCTGCAGTAGATCAAATGGCATAACTCTCCTTCAGCAGGAGAGTCGCATGCTCTTCAGAGAAGTGAACGCCTGTCTTAGTGCCTTATCTGGAATCACTGTTGTTTGGCTGAGAGCCAGCCCCATCCACAAGGTACCCATCAAAATACCATATGCGAGCTATCTTCTGAACAAACATCACCCCAATTAGGCTGCTACCTGGTTGTGATAAAGGCATAGATGAGCAATGAATGCATCATCCTTTCTGAACCTGGCTCACCCAGAACAAAAGATTTCACAGTAGATGGACTGCATGGTGAATCAGGCTGGAAATGGGCTGTTGCTGCAGGGCTCGTGCTGAGCATGCCGGCAATCACCTGCTCACTAAGAAAAAAAATGCATTTTCCTTTACTACAACTACCCATATATCAGCTTCTTATTGCAAGTAAAATACAGACTGAGATACTTACCTGACAGAATACTACTCTAAAAAACTTGGCCTGAGCGCCACAGAAAAAACATGCTGAAGATTTCCTTTCAACACATAGATTTTATGTAAATGCGGCAGAACCACCAAATACTGACTCAACCAAGATGTTTATGGAATAGACAACACTTTTTGTGTGTTCATATGTTCAAGAAATAAAAAGATATAACTGAAGAGGGAAACCACTACCTTGCTAACAGGTGAATAGCTCTTTTAAAACCATTCAGTGAGATACATATTTTGTACTTTTGTTCCATCAGATAACAACATCTCTTGCCATCTCACAGCTACCACTGGCAAATAGAATGTAATTTATATTTTACCAGTCTAAATAAACAAATTGATCTTAGGTTTTGGAAGTCTGGCTCTGCACAAGTTTGTTAGAATCTGTTTGGAAATGTCTGTCCAGAGCTGCTGCCACCAGTGTCACTGTGACAACGTGGTGTGTGCTGTTAGAAGCTTGCATATATTTGTGTTGCCAAACCACCTCAGCACTACTGAGTCTGCAGCCGATATATAAATTTAACCTGTCTCTCAGAGACTACTGTCTCAGAAAGGATGTGAGATATAGATACAGATTAAAGAAGCACAAAGTTAAAAAGAAAAAAAGGATTACCGAGGTATCGATTAAATAGAAGGGCATGTAGTTACATAAAGAGATTAAGCCTGACTCTATTGACAGATGACTGAAGATACTTGGATATTTTTTTGTTTCAAACTTGCGTGTACCAGAACCAAGATGTAAGCTTTTCTACACACAAAAGCTGATGATTTGTCACTTCAGTAAAGTTATAATACTTCTCTCCCTAGGTTACTAGTGAGATGTTTTGAGTATGACTCAAATTTTAGTGGACTTGCTGGGCAGAGGCCGTCCTTGTGGTCGGTGAGAGACGGATTAGTTTGAAACTAATGAAATACTCTGAAGAAAGGGCTCAAAGATGAGAGACAGGAAAGACAGAGAACAGACAGAATGGAGGTAGAATCCACCAGGACATGACTCGGTGGTTACAAAAGCCAGAAGGAATTAGGGAATGACGATCTGTTCTCCTTAATCACCAGTGATAGGACCCACGGGAATGGTGTCAAGCTGAGGCAGGGTAGGTTTAGGCTAGACATCAGGAAGAGGTTCTTCACTGAGAGGGTGGTTGCACACTGGAACAGGCTCCCCAGGGAAGTAGTCACTGCACCAAGCCTGTCGGAGTTTAAGAAGCATTTGGACTGTGCACTTAGTCACATGGTCTAAACTTTTGGGTAGACCTGTGTGGTGCCAGGAGTTGGACTTGATGATCCTTATGGGTCCCTTTGAACTCGGGATATTCTATGATTCTATGACTGCGGTAGGAGTAAATTACTAAAAGTTCATGCAGCAGCAAAGAAAACATTGAGTTTCATGGAACTGAAGGAGTAAAGAAGAGGGGAAGGCAGAGAAAATAAAACAAGAAGTGTCAGTGTGACTTTCTGCAGAGCCCTGTAGACTGATACCTTAGACAACTGGCCTTTGAAGGAGGGCTTCAGAGAAGCAACAGTGACAAGATCTGAATGACCAGCAAATATGCTGATATGGATAATTTATTCTGAAGAAAGGGCATGAATATTGAACGGCCAAAGAAGATTTTAAAGTAGTCAAGGTGCAGGATGAAGGACTAGAGGAAGGAATAGCATTTTAACTGCGGTACATTTTTGCTGCAAAGCAGAAGGAAACTGCAATAGTCGTCAGCAGCCAAAATGCGTATGGAGAAGGAGAATGACCCCGAGGTTACAAGTCTGAGTGACAGAGAGGATGTGGTGTTATCAAAATCAGAAGTGAAGAGAGATTCAGAAGAAAAAGTAAGGAGTTCTGTTTTGGCCAGATTACGAATGATCAGAAGGCAAAACAACCAGGATTATGTGTCAGGGAGGTGTCGTGGTTTAACCCGCTCTGGTCAGATCTGCCGTTATCTCAACCTTTCGTGCCCCACGTTGGGTGCCAAAAAGACTGTCGTGGTTTAACCTGGCCGGCAGCTAAACACCACGCAGCTGTTCGCTCACCCTCCCCCCTCCCTCTCTGGGACGGGGGAGAGAAATGGAAAGTGAAGCCCGTGAGTTGAGATAAAGACAGTTTAATAAGACAGAAAAATAATAATAATAATAATAATAATAATAATAATAATAATAATACAATGATGATAATAGTACTACTACTAATAATATGTACAAACAAGTGATGCACAATGCAATTGCTCACCACCCGCTGACCGATGCCCAGCTTAACCCCGAGCAGTCCGGCCCCCTCCCCCCGGCTAGCCACCCCTATATATTGTTTAGCATGACGTCAGATGGTATGGAATACCCCTTTGGCTAGTTTGGGTCACCTGTCCTGGGTCTGTCCCCTCCCAGCTCTTACTGCACCCCCAGCCTGCCTGTTGGCAGGACAGAGCAAAAGTCTGAGGTGTCCTTGGCTTGGTATAAGCACTGCTCTGCAACAATTAAAACATCGGGGTGTTATCAGCACTCTTCTCATCCTAAGCCAAAACACAGCATTCCACCAGCTACTAGGAAGAAAATTAATTCTGTGCTAACTGAAACCAGGACATCTATCCACCCCTTATTCCATACCATTTATGTCATGCTCAGGTTACACTCTTTTCCAGACATTCCAATTAGTCACCTATAGTAGTCATGGTAGTGGCAACATACAGTATGATATAGTAATTAACATGGTACAATTCAGTTCATGGGCTATTCTCACCCAGTATTAAATCTCCTTGAGGTACACACCGGACCTCTCCGTTCTTTTGCATCACCCACCAAGTGTATCCAGGTCCCTGAGCGAAAACAATTCCACGAATGGGTTTGCCTTTTCCTGAGGCAGGAGTAGCCCAGACTGTTTTACCCAGCATATTTCTTACATGCACTACAGGAACTTTATCCCCATCTACAGTACGTAACAGGTTTGATTGGGCAGGTCCAGCTCGGTTGGCAGATCCCCTAGTATTGACTAACCAGGTGGCCTTTGCCAAATGCGTATCCCAATTTTTGAATGTCCCAGCGCCCATTGCTTTCAATGTAGTCTTTAACAGTCCATTGTATTGTTCAGCTTTCCCGGAGGCTGGTGCATGATAGGGGATGTGATACACCCACTCAATACCATGTTCTTTGGCCCAAGTGTCTATAAGGTTGTTTCGGAAATGAGTTCCATTGTCTGACTCTATTCTTTCTTGGGTACCATGTCGCCATAGGACTTGCTTTTCAAGGCCCAGGATAGTGTTCCGGGCGGTGGCATGAGGCATAGGATATGTTTCCAGCCATCCGGTGGTTGCTTCCACCATTGTAAGTACGTGGCGCTTGCCATTGCGAGTTTGAGGGAGTGTGATGTAATCAATCTGCCAGGCCTCTCCATATTGATATTTCAGCCATCGTCCTCCATACCAAAGAGGCTTTGACCGTTTGGCTTGCTTGATTGCAGCACATGTTTCACAGTCATGAATAACCTGTGCTATAGCGTCCATGGTCAGGTCCACCCCTCGATCACGAGCCCATCTGTATGTTGCATCTCTACCTTGATGGCCTGAGGTGTCATGGGCCCATCGGGCTATAAATAATTCACCTTTATGCTGCCAATCCAGATCCACCTGAGCTACTTCAATCTTAGCAGCCTGATCCACCTGCTGATTATTCTGATGTTCTTCAGTAGCCCGATTCTTGGGCACATGAGCATCTACGTGGCGTACTTTCACAGCCAGGTTCTCTACCCGAGCAGCAATATCTTGCCACAATGCAGCAGCCCAGATAGGTTTGCCCCTACGCTGCCAGTTGTTTTGCTTCCATTGCTGTAACCATCCCCACAGGGCATTTGCTACCATCCATGAATCGGTGTAGAGATAGAGAACTGGCCATTTTTCTCGTTCAGCAATGTCTAAAGCCAGCTGAATGGCCTTCACTTCTGCAAACTGACTCGATTCACCTTCTCCCTCAGCAGCTTCTGCAACTCATCGTGTAGGACTCCATACAGCAGCCTTCCATCTCCGATGCTTCCCCACAATACGACAGGACCCATCAGTGAACAGGGCATATTTCTTTTCATTCTCTGGTAACTGGTTGTACAGTGGGGCTTCTTCAGCACGACCCACCTCCTCCTCTGATGATATCCCAAAGTATTTACCTTCTGGCCAGTCCATAATCACTTCCAATATTCCTGGGCGACTGGGGTTTCCTATTCGAGCCCGCTGAGTAATCAGTGCAACCCACTTGCTCCATGTAGCATCAGTTGCATGATGCGTAGAAGAGACCATTCCCTTGAACATCCAGCCTAGTACCGGCAATCGGGGTGCTAGGAGGAGCTGCGCTTCAGTACCGACCACCTCTGAAGCAGATCGAACTCCTTCATATGCTGCCAATATCTCCTTTTCAGTTGGAGTATAGCGGGCCTCAGATCCTCTGTATCCCCGGCTCCAAAACCCCAGGGGCCGACCTCGAGTTTCCCCAGGTTCTTTCTGCCAGAGGCTCCAGGTGGGGCCGTTCTCCCCGGCTGCAGTGTAGAGCACATTCTTTACATCTGGTCCTGTTCGAACTGGCCCAAGGGCTACTGCATGGACTATTTCCTGCTTGATTTGTTCAAAGGCTTGTCGTTGTTCAGGGCCCCATTCAAACTCATTCTTCTTACGGGTTACTTGGTAGAGCGGGTTTACAATCAGACTGTAATTTGGGATGTGCATTCTCCAAAACCCCACAACACCTAGGAAAGTCTGTGTTTCTTTTTTGTTAGTTGGTGGAGACATAGCTGTTATTTTGTTGATCACATCCATTGGGATTTGACGACGTCCATCTTGCCATTTTATTCCTAAAAACTGGATCTCTCGTGCAGGTCCTTTGACTTTATTTTGTTTTATGGCAAAACCGGCTTTCAGAAGGATTTGGACTATTTTCTTCCCTTTCTCGAAAACTTCCTCTGCTGTGTCACCCCACACAATAATGTCATCGATGTACTGCAGGTGTTCAGGAGCTTCCCCCTGCTCTAGCGCAGACTGGATCAGTCCGTGGGAAATGGTAGGGCTGTGTTTCCACCCCTGGGGCAGTCGATTCCAAGTATATTGGACTCCCCTCCAAGTGAAAGCAAACTGTGGCCTGCACTCTGCTGCTAGAGGGATGGAGAAAAATGCATTAACGATATCAATTGTGGCGTACCACTTGGCTGCCTTCGATTCAAGTTCGTACTGAAGTTCCAGCATGTCCGGCACTGCAGCACTCAGTGGTGGCGTCACTTCGTTCAGGCCACGATAGTCCACTGTTAGTCTCCACTCGCCATTAGACTTTCGCACTGGCCATATGGGACTATTGAAAGGTGAATGAGTCTTGCTGATCACTCCTTGGCTCTCCAATTGACGAATTAGCTTATGGATGGGAATCAGGGAGTCCCGGTTAGTGCGATATTGCCGCCGGTGCACAGTTGTGTTAGCGATTGGCACTTGCTGTTCTTTGACCCTCAGCAACCCCACAACAGAGGGGTCCTCTGAGAGACCAGGCAAGGTAGATAATTGTTTAATGCCCTCTGTCTCTAAGGCAGCTATACCAAAAGCCCACCGGAACCCTTTTGGGTCCTTGCAATATCCTCTTCTAAGATAGTCTATGCCAAGGATACATGGAGCATCCGGGCCAGTCACAATACGGTGCTTTTCCCACTCATTCCCAGTCAGACTCACTTCAGCCTCCAATACAGTCAACTGCTGAGATCCCCCTGTCACTCCACAAATATAGATGGGCTCTGGTCCTTTATAGCTTGATGGCATTATAGTGCATTGTGCACCGGTGTCTACTAAAGCCTTATACTTCTGTGCGTCTGATGTGCCAGGCCATCGAATCCACACAGTCCAATAAACTCGATTGTCCCTTTCCTCCCCCTGGCTGGAGGCAGGGCCTCCCTAATCCTGGTCGGAATCTTCTTCGTTTCTGTGTTTGAAGGACTGTCTGCTGGAAGTTGGAGCAGCAAACTTTTCAGAGAACCCCTTTATCCTGATTGTTTTCTTTTGCAACTCACGTACCCGTGCCTCTAGGGTCGCGGTGGATTTTCCATCCCATTTTCTCATGTCCTCTCCATGGTCTCGTAAGTAAAACCACAGGGTGGCACGGGGTGAGTACCCACCATATCATCTTCCTTGTGTGGATGAACGCCTACCCCTGATAGCTGAGACACTGCTCTGTACAGGTACAGAGGAGAATAATCTCTCTTCAAGTTGGTGAACCTTTTCAGAAAGTTTCTCCACAGCGTTCTCTTTTGGTCGGTGGACACTGGTTGGTTCAGGTGGGGATGAAGATAGATTCTCTTTAAGTTGGTGAAACTCTTCAGAAAGTTTCTCCACAGCTGAGACGCAGGCCTGTAAGGAAGAGGAGAGACTTTCTTCGTACTGCCGGAGTTGTTTAGCCACTTCATCCACTGTGGGTTCCTCATCCTCTTTCCAGGCCATTATTGCCAATGAGCTGGCATATGATGATGGTGCACTCCGTACAAACTTCCGCCACATGGGTCGCGTACACCTGACTTCATCTGGATCTTTGGATGTTTGTCTGAGGTCTGGATCCTCATAAATCACTTCCCGTACGGCTAATTCCCTCAGGTACTGGATTCCCTTCTCCATAGTGGTCCACTTGCCTGGTAGACATAAAAGTTCTTCCTTGAAGGGATACCTTTCCCTCACAGCTGAGAGGAGACGCCTCCAGAGGCTGTGAGATTGTGCTCCATCTGCAATTGCTTTGTCAATGCCTGCGTCTCTAGCAAGGGATCCCAGTCGCTTGGCTTCCCTGCCGTCTAATTCCACACAATTGGCTCCAGTGTCCCAGCATCGGAGCAGCCAGGTGACAAGCTGCTCACCTATACAGCGACCAAAATCTTTTCGCACATCTCGTAACTCACGCTCGTTTAGGCTTCGGGTAGTTGCTGTTGATTTTTCGGCATCCTCATCTTCCTCCTCTTGAACCCTTGATGGCCCAGCGTCGTCGTCGTCTCCGTCGTCTCTATACCTAGATTTGGCAGAAGATTCTCTGCGTTCTAAACGACCTGAATCTCTATACCATTTTTTCACCTTCTCTACAGGGGCAGCTTGCACTGCTACTGCTCGTTTCTCTGACCTTCTTACAGGGTCTGCCACAGAGGTTGGAATACCCTCCGCAGGGTCAACTTGCACTGCTACAGCTCGTTTCTCTGACCTTGTTATAGGGTCTGCCACAGAGGTTGGAATACCCTCTGCAGGGTCGACTTGAACTGCTACAGCTTGTTTCTCTGACCCAGCCACAGGAGCTGGAGCGGCTGCAGGAGCTGGAGCAGCTGCAGGAACCGGAGCTGGAGCTGGAGCGGCTGCAGGAACCGGAGCTGGAGCGGCTGCAGGAACCGGAGCTGGAGCAGCTGCAGGAGCTTGAACTGGAGCAGCTGCAGGAACCGGAGCTGGAGCGGCTGCAGGAGCTGGAGCTGGAGCGGCTGCAGGAACCGGAGCTGGAGCGGCTGCAGGAGCTGGAACTGGAGCGGCTGCAGGAGCTGGGACTGGAGCAGCTGCAGGAACCAGAGCTGGAGCGGCTGCAGGAACCGGAGCTGGAGCGGCTGCAGGAGCTGGGACTGGAGCAGTTACAGGAGCTGGAACTGGAGTGGCTGCAGGAGCTGGGATTGGAGCATCTGCAGAAGCTGGGACTGGAGCGGCTGCAGAGTCCACCGTAGGGGTCACAGTGGCCGTTGGATCTGTCACGGGACTTGGAGTGGCCGCAGGGTCTGTCACTAAGTTGATAGCAGTATCCATGGCAGCTCGATAGGCATGAGCCAGGCCCCAGCATGTTACAATGATTTGTGTTACTTTGGAACTTCCCGAATCGCGACACCTTTTATTCAAGCATTCTGCCAGTTTTTGAGGATTTTGCACTTGTTCAGGGGTGAATTTCCAAAACACTGGGGGTGCCAACTGCTCTAGATGCCTGCCCATATCCTCCCATACTCCCTGCCACCCACAACTATACTGCCTCCGGGCAGATCTCCGGATGAGCTTCCTAAGTAGTTGTTTAACTTTAAGCAGAACCTGAAGCGCATTCAGGAGGCAGAACAACAGGACTATGCTGGTCTGAGTATCCCAAGGATATTCAATATCTTGGAGAGTTATTGTAATAAACTCGGAGGATGAGAGGGTGGTGAAGGAGGAAGGGAGAGTGATCCAGGAGGATACAGGGGTGGTGAAGGAGAAAGGGAGAGTGATCAAGTAAGAAAAATTATCTTCCCCTTTCCCCTCCACAGATTGACTCCCTAATGAGAAAAGGCAACAGATATAATTGCTAATAGTTTCCAAAATACAGTTTCCAAAGTATAGAATCAAAGATGTTACTGAGTACAAATACCAAGTTAGAGTCATGGCCAGATATTTCATCATCTCATAAGCCACTGATACAACACACAGTACCATAATGGTCTGAAACCAGGGCCCGGAGAGGATAAACAACATGACAGAGAGCACATACGGAAAATAACGTGCTATAATTCTCAATTTGGAAAACAGGCGCAGCAGAGTTGAGATTAAAGCAATCAGCATTATGACAAGTGACTATTAAGCAGGTCTAATACTTATACCAATTTTAGTTTAACACACTCTGGTCAGATCTGCCGTTATCTCAACCTTTCGTGCCCCACGTTGGGTGCCAAAAAGACTGTCGTGGTTTAACCTGGCCGGCAGCTAAACACCACGCAGCCGTTTGCTCACCCTCCCCCCTCCCTCTCTGGGACGGGGGAGAGAAATGGAAAGTGAAGCCCGTGAGTTGAGATAAAGACAGTTTAATAAGACAGAAAAATAATAATAATAATAATAATAATAATAATACAATGATGATAATAGTACTACTAATAATAATATGTACAAACAAGTGATGCACAATGCAATTGCTCACCTCCCACTGACCGATGCCCAGCTTAACCCCGAGCAGTCCGGCCCCCTCCCCCCGGCTAGCCACCCCTATATATTGTTTAGCATGACGTCAGATGGTATGGAATACCCCTTTGGCTATGTCCTGGTTTCAGTTAGCACAGAATTAATTTTCTTCCTAGTAGCTAGTGGAATGCTGTGTTTTGGCTTAGAATGAGAAGAGTGCTGATAACACCCCGATGCTTTAATTGTTGCAGAGCAGTGCTTATACTAAGCCAAGGACATCTCAGCCTTTGCTCTGTCCTGCCAACGGGCAGGCTGGGGGGTGCAGTAAGAGCTGGGAGGGGACAGACCCAGGACAGGTGACCCAAACTAGCCAAAGGGGTATTCCATACCATCTGACGTCATGCTAAACAATATATAGGGGTGGCTAGCCGGGGGGAGGGGGCCGGACTGCTCGGGGTTAGGCTGGGCATCGGTCAGCGGGTGGTGAGCAATTGCATTGTGCATCACTTGTTTGTACATACTATTATTACTTTCGTATTATCACCATTGTATCATCATTATTATTATTATTATTATTATTTTCCTGTCTTATTAAACTGTCTTTATCTCAACTCACGGGCTTCACTTTCCATTTCTCTCCCCCGTCCCAGAGAGGGAGGGGGGAGGGTGAGCGAACGGCTGCGTGGTGTTTAGCTGCCAGCCGGGTTAAACCACGACAGTCTTTTCCGAGCAGTCCGGCCGCTACTCCAGTCCCAGTTCCTGCAACTGCTCCAGTCCCAGCTCCTGAAGCCGCTCCAGCTCCAGCTCCTGCAGCTGCTCCAGTCCCAGTTCCTGCAGTCGCTCCAGTTCCAGCTCCGGCCGCTACTCCAGTCCCAGTTCCTGCAACTGCTCCAGTCCCAGCTCCTGAAGTCGCTCCAGCTCCAGCTCCTGAAGCCGCTCCAGCTCCAGCTCCTACTGCTGCTCCAGTCCCAGCTCCTGCAACTGCTCCAGCTCCAACTCCAGCTCCTGTAGCCGCTACAGCTCCGGTTCCTGCAACTGCTCCAGCTCCTGTAGCCGCTCCAGCTCCTGTGGCCGTGTCAGAGAAACGAGCTGTAGCAGTGCAAGTTGACCCTGCAGAGGGCATTCCAACCCCTGTGGCAGACCCTGTAACAAAGTCAGAGAAACGAGCAGTAGCAGTGCAAGCTGCCCCTGTAGAGAAGGTGAAAATATGGTATAGAAATTCAAGTCGTTTAGAACGCAGAGAGTCTTCTGCCAATCCAGGTAAGGCTTCTGCCAAAACTAAGTATAGAGATGACGAAGATGATGACGACGCTGGGCCGTCAAGGATTCAGGAGGAGGAAGATGAGGATGCCGAAAGAGCAACAGTAACTACCCGAAGCCTAAACGAGCGCGAGCTACGAGATGTGCGAAAAGATTTTGGTCGCTGTATAGGTGAGCAGCTTGTCACCTGGCTGCTCCGGTGCTGGGACTCTGGAGCCAATTGTGTGGAATTAGACGGCAGGGAAGCCAAGCGGCTGGGATCCCTTGCTCGAGACGCCGGCATTGACAAAGCAATTGCAGATGGAGCACGACCCACCAGCCTCTGGAGGCGTCTCCTCTCAGCTGTGAGGGAAAGGTATCCCTTCAAGGAAGATATTTTATGTCTACCAGGCAAGTGGACCACTATGGAGAAGGGAATCCAGTACCTGAGGGAATTAGCCGTACGGGAAGTGATTTATGAGGATCCAGACCTCAAACAAACATCCACAGATCCAGATGAAGTCAAGTGTACACGACCCATGTGGCGGAAGTTTGTACGGAGTGCACCATCATCATATGCCAGCTCATTGGCAATAATGGCCTGGAAAGAGGATGAGGAACCCACAGTGGGTGAAGCGGCTAAACAACTCCGGCAGTACGAAGAAAGTCTCTCCTCTTCCTTACAGGCCTGCGTCTCAGCTGTGGAGAAACTTTCTGAAAAGGTTCACCAACTTGAAGAGAATCTATTGTCCTCCCCACCTGAACCAACCAGTGCCCACCGACCAAAGGAGAACACTTGGGAGAAACTTTCTGAAAAGGTTCACCAACTTGAAGAGAGATTATTCTCCTTCGCACCTGTACAAAGCAGTGTCTCAGCTGTCAGGGGTAGGCGTTCACCCACACAAGGAAGACGATATGGTGGGTACTCACCCCGTGCCACCCTGTGGTTTTACTTACGAGACCATGGAGAGGACATGAGAAAGTGGGATGGAAAATCTACCGCGACCCTAGAGGCACGGGTACGTGAGTTGCAAAAGAAAACAATCAGGAAAAAGGGATTCTCCGAAAAGTTTGCTGCTCCAACTTCCAGCAGACAGTCCTTCAAACACAGAAACGAGGAAGATTCTGACCAGGATTAGGGGGGCCCTGCCTCCAGCCAGGGGGAGGAAAGGGACAATCGAGTTTATTGGACTGTGTGGATTCGATGGCCTGGCACATCACGCGCACAGAAGTATAAGGCTTTAGTAGACACCGGTGCACAATGTACTATAATGCCATCGAGCTATAAAGGACCAGAGCCCATCTATATTTGTGGAGTGACAGGGGGATCTCAGCAGTTGACTGTATTGGAGGCTGAAGTGAGTCTGACTGGGAATGAGTGGGAAAAGCACCGCATTGTGACTGGTCCGGATGCTCCATGTATCCTTGGCATAGACTATCTTAGAAGAGGATACTGCAAGGACCCAAAAGGGTTCCGGTGGGCTTTTGGTATTGCTGCCTTAGAGACAGAGGGCATTAAACAATTATCTACCTTGCCTGGTCTCTCAGAGGACCCCTCTGTTGTGGGGTTGCTGAGGGTCGAAGAACAGCAAGTGCCAATTGCTACCACAACTGTGCACCGGCGGCAATATCGCACCAACCGAGACTCCCTGATTCCCATCCATAAGCTAATTCGTCAATTGGAGAGCCAAGGAGTGATCAGCAAGACTCATTCACCTTTCAATAGTCCCATATGGCCAGTGCGAAAGTCTAATGGCGAGTGGAGACTAACAGTGGACTATCGCGGCCTGAACGAAGTGACGCCACCACTGAGTGCTGCAGTGCCGGACATGCTGGAACTTCAGTATGAACTTGAATCGAAGGCAGCCAAGTGGTACGCCACAATTGATATCGCTAATGCATTTTTCTCCATCCCTCTAGCAGCAGAGTGCAGGCCACAATTTGCCTTCACTTGGAGGGGAGTCCAATATACTTGGAATCGACTGCCCCAGGGGTGGAAACACAGCCCTACCATTTGCCATGGGCTGATCCAGTCTGCACTAGAGCAGGGGGAAGCTCCTGAACACCTGCAGTACATCGATGACATTATTGTGTGGGGTGACACAGCAGAGGAAGTTTTCGAGAAAGGGAAGAAAATAGTCCAAATCCTTCTGAAAGCCGGTTTTGCCATAAAACAAAATAAAGTCAAAGGACCTGCACGGGAGATCCAGTTTTTAGGAATAAAATGGCAAGATGGACGTCGTCAAATCCCAATGGATGTGATCAACAAAATAACAGCTATGTCTCCACCAACTAACAAAAAAGAAACACAGACTTTCCTAGGTGTTGTGGGGTTTTGGAGAATGCACATCCCAAATTACAGTCTGATTGTAAACCCACTCTACCAAGTAACTCGTAAGAAGAATGAGTTTGAATGGGGCCCTGAACAACGACAAGCCTTTGAACAAATCAAGCAGGAAATAGTCCATGCAGTAGCCCTTGGGCCAGTTCGAACAGGACCAGATGTAAAGAATGTGCTCTACACTGCAGCCGGGGAGAACGGCCCCACCTGGAGCCTCTGGCAGAAAGAACCTGGGGAAACTCGAGGTCGGCCTCTGGGGTTTTGGAGTCGGGGATACAGAGGATCTGAGGCCCGCTATACTCCAACTGAAAAGGAGATATTGGCAGCATATGAAGGAGTTCGATCTGCTTCGGAGGTGGTCGGTACTGAAGCGCAGCTCCTCCTAGCACCCCGATTACCGGTACTAGGCTGGATGTTCAAGGGAAGGGTCCCCTCTACGCATCATGCAACTGATGCTACATGGAGCAAGTGGGTTGCACTGATTACTCAGCGGGCTCGAATAGGAAACCCCAGTCGCCCAGGAATATTGGAAGTGATCATGGACTGGCCAGAAGGCAAATACTTTGGGATATCATCAGAGGAGGAGGTGGGTCGTGCTGAAGAAGCCCCACTGTACAACCAGTTGCCAGAGAATGAAAAGAAATATGCCCTGTTCACTGATGGGTCCTGTCGTATTGTGGGGAAGCATCGGAGATGGAAGGCTGCTGTATGGAGTCCTACGCGACGAGTTGCAGAAGCTGCTGAGGGAGAAGGTGAATCGAGTCAGTTTGCAGAAGTGAAAGCCATTCAGCTGGCTTTAGACATTGCTGAACGAGAAAAATGGCCAGTTCTCTATCTCTACACCGATTCATGGATGGTAGCAAATGCCCTGTGGGGATGGTTACAGCAATGGAAGCAAAACAACTGGCAGCGTAGGGGCAAACCTATCTGGGCTGCTGCATTGTGGCAAGACATTGCTGCTCGGGTAGAGAACCTGGCTGTGAAAGTACGCCACGTAGATGCTCATGTGCCCAAGAATCGGGCTACTGAAGAACATCAAAACAACCAGCAGGTGGATCAGGCTGCTAAGATTGAAGTAGCTCAGGTGGACCTGGATTGGCAGCATAAAGGTGAATTATTTATAGCCCGATGGGCCCATGACACCTCAGGCCATCAAGGTAGAGATGCAACATACAGATGGGCTCGTGATCGAGGGGTGGACTTGACCATGGACGCTATAGCACAGGTTATTCATGACTGTGAAACATGTGCTGCAATCAAGCAAGCCAAACGGTCAAAGCCTCTTTGGTATGGAGGACGATGGCTGAAATATAAATATGGAGAGGCCTGGCAGATTGATTACATCACACTCCCTCAAACTCGCAATGGCAAGCGCCACGTACTTACAATGGTGGAAGCAACCACCGGATGGCTGGAAACATATCCTGTGCCTCATGCTACCGCCCGGAACACCATCCTGGGCCTTGAAAAGCAAGTCCTATGGCGACATGGCACCCCAGAAAGAATAGAATCAGACAATGGGACTCACTTCCGAAACAACCTTATAGACACTTGGGCCAAAGAACATGGTATTGAATGGGTGTATCACATCCCCTATCATGCACCAGCCTCCGGGAAAGTTGAACGATACAATGGCCTGTTAAAGACTACCTTGAAAGCAATGGGCGCTGGGACGTTCAAAAACTGGGATACGCATTTGGCAAAGGCCACCTGGTTAGTCAATACTAGGGGATCTACCAACCGAGCTGGACCTGCCCAATCAAACCTGTTACGTACTGTAGATGGGGATAAAGTTCCTGTAGTGCATGTAAAAAATATGCTGGGTAAAACAGTCTGGGCTACTCCTGCCTCAGGAAAAGGCAAACCTATTCGTGGAATTGTTTTCGCTCAGGGACCTGGATATACTTGGTGGGTGATGCAAAAGAACGGAGAGGTCCGGTGTGTACCTCAAGGAGATTTAATACTGGGTGAGAATAGCCCATGAACTGAATTGCACCATGTTAAATAGTATATTATACTGTATATTATCACTACCATGATTACTATAGGTGACTAATTAGAATGTATGGAAAAGAGTGTAACCTGAGCATGACATAAATGGTATGGAATAAGGGGTGGATAGATGTCCTGGTTTCAGTTAGCACAGAATTAATTTTCTTCCTAGTAGCTAGTGGAATGCTGTGTTTTGGCTTAGAATGAGAAGAGTGCTGATAACACCCCGATGCTTTAATTGTTGCAGAGCAGTGCTTATACTAAGCCAAGGACATCTCAGCCTTTGCTCTGTCCTGCCAACGGGCAGGCTGGGGGGTGCAGTAAGAGCTGGGAGGGGACAGACCCAGGACAGGTGACCCAAACTAGCCAAAGGGGTATTCCATACCATCTGACGTCATGCTAAACAATATATAGGGGTGGCTAGCCGGGGGGAGGGGGCCGGACTGCTCGGGGTTAGGCTGGGCATCGGTCAGCGGGTGGTGAGCAATTGCATTGTGCATCACTTGTTTGTACATACTATTATTACTTTCGTATTATCACCATTGTATCATCATTATTATTATTATTATTATTATTTTCCTGTCTTATTAAACTGTCTTTATCTCAACTCACGGGCTTCACTTTCCATTTCTCTCCCCCGTCCCAGAGAGGGAGGGGGGAGGGTGAGCGAACGGCTGCGTGGTGTTTAGCTGCCAGCCGGGTTAAACCACGACAGGCTAGTTCGGGTCACCTGTCCTGGGTCTGTCCCCTCCCAGCTCTTACTGCACCCCCAGCCTGCCTGTTGGCAGGACAGAGCAAAAGTCTGAGGTGTCCTTGGCTTGGTATAAGCACTGCTCTGCAACAATTAAAACATCGGGGTGTTATCAGCACTCTTCTCATCCTAAGCCAAAACACAGCATTCCACCAGCTACTAGGAAGAAAATTAATTCTGTTCTAACTGAAACCAGGACAGGAGGCAGTCAGATATGCAAGACTAGATGGAACAAAGCAGAAGGTTTAAGAGTTATTGGCAGAGAGATGATAGCCAAATCCGTGTAACTGGACGTTGTCATCCAGGGATACGGGAACAGAAATCTCCAGGCAAATCAAGGAATGACTAAATCCCTTCCCTGCCACCTCACGGAGGTTTATAACTAGTTCCAAAAGAAATTATCTAAAATAGTGCTGCAAAAACATGCATAAAAAACCTGTCTGTCCATAAAACCGAAAGATCAGACTGTTTCTAAAATTAGGGCAACCACTAAATGAAAGTTAACCTGAACAGTAACTGTAGCTAAACTTTATGTCAAATGCATTTAATATAATGAGATGAAGAATATGAAAAGGCCATTCATAACGAAATTCATCGAGTTAGGAATGCCATGCTTAGCTGCCTTATAACATATAGTTAATGATCCTATAAAAATCCAGCAGTACAAACTCTCCTGACTGCTTGTAGAACTGTTCTTTATGCTAGGTAGGGCAAGCAAGCATCTGCTTCTACAAATACTGTGATTGCCTCTAATAAAACAGACATTTTAAAACCTAAAGAAACAAACTCATTTCAAGAGTCTGAGAAGGCAAACAAAAGACCACCTAAATTACAGTATAATCTTTTACAGATTAAAAAGTAACCAGGGGGGCTGGGATTAAGAATGATATATTCCTCCATAGTGATTATAATGCATGCATGTAGGAAATGGCTCAAGTATTGCAAACTCTTGTGGGATGCTGTCAGCAGTTACCACATTAAAATAATATTGAAATAAGCATTCTTCTGAAGTCCTACTATTGTTTCTTTTAAAAGACTGCCAGATTATCCCATTCCTTTCCCTTCCTAATGCTGAAACACTAGTATTCAACTGAGTTACACTGGCTAATTCAACTTTTTCTTCCATGGCTTTAACCTATTCCCCTCCATTGTTCCTCTCCACTCTAAAGAATCACAGAATCATCTAGGTTGGAAGAGACCTCCAACATGACCTAGTCAAACCTCTGATCTAACACTAACTATTATTTCACTACACCATATCACTAAGCTCAACTTCTAAACATCTTTTAAAGACCTCCAAGGATGGTGACTCCACCACTTCCCTGAGCAGCCCATTCCAATGCCTCACAAGCCTCTCGGTAAAGAAGTTCTTCCTAATATCCAACCTAAAACACCCCTAGCACAACTTTAGCCCATTCCCCCTTGTCCTGTCACAGGGCATGTGGGAGAATAGACCAACCCCCACCTCACTACAGCCTCCTTTAATGTACTTATAGAGAGTTAGAAGGTCACCCCTGAGCCTCCTTTTCTCCAGGCTGAACAAGCCCAGCTCCCTCAGCCGCTCCTCATAAGACTTGTTCTCCAGGCCCCTCACCAGCTTCGTTGCCCTTCTCTGGACTCGGTCAAGCACCTTGATTTCCTTCTTGTAGCGAGGAGCCCAAAACTGAACACAGTACTCGAGGTGCGGCCTCACCAGAGCTGAGTACAGGGGGACAATCACTTCCCTAGCCCTGCTGGCCACACTGTTTCTTATACAAGCCAGGATGCTGTTGGCCTTCTTGGCCACCTGAGCACACTGCTGGCTCATATTCAGCCGACTATCCACCATCACTCCCAGGTCCTTCTCTGCCTGGCAGCTTTCCAACCACTCATCTCCCAGCCTGTAGCTCTGCCTGGGGTTATTTCACCCCAGGTGCAGGACCCAGCACTTGGCCTTGTTGAACTTCATACAGTTGGCTTCAGCCCATTGGTCCAGCCTATCCAGATCCTCCTGCAGAGCCTTCCTACCCTCGAGCAGATAGACACACGCACCTAACTTGGTGTCGTCTGCAAACTTACTGAGGGTGCACTCAATCCCCTCATCCAGATCATTAATACAGATGTTAAAGAGAACTGGCCCTAGTACTGAGCCCTGGGGAATGCCACTAGTGACCGGCCTCCAACTGGATTTGACTCCATTCACCACAAATCTTAGGGCCTGGCTGTCCAGCCAGTTTTTAACCCAACGAAGCATGCGCCAGTCTAAGCCACGAGCAGCCAGTTTCTTGAGGAGAATGCTGTAGGAAAAGGTGTCAAAAGCCTTGCTGAAGTCAAGGTAGACCACATCCACAGCCCTTTCCTTATTCACTAAGTGCGCCACTTTATCATAGGAGATCAGGTTTGTCAAGAAGGACCTGCCTTTCATAAACCCATGCTGACTGGGCCTGATCGCCTGTCTGCCCTGTAAGTGCCACGTGATGACGTTCAAGATAATCTGCTCCATGAGCTTCCCTGGCACTGAGGTCAAACTGACAGGCCTATAGTTCCCCGGGTCAGTCCTCCGGCCCTTCTTGCAGATGGGCGTCACGTTTGCTAGCCGCCAGTCAACTGGGACCTCCCCCGATAGCCAGGACTGTTGATAAATGATGGGATGCGGCTTGGCCAGCTCCTCCGCCAGTTCTCTCAGTACCCTCAGGTGGATCCCATCTGGCCCCAACGACTTGTGCACATCCAAGTGCCGTAGCAGGTCGCCAAACATTTCCTCATGGATAGTGAGGGCCACATTCTGCTCCCCATCCCCTTCCACAAGCTCAGGGTACTGGGTATCCAGAGAACAACTAGTCTTGCCACTAAAGATTGAGGCAAAAAAGGCATTAAGCACCTCAGCCTTTTCCTCATCTTTTGTTATTGTTTCCCCCTGCATCCAGTAAAGGCTGGAGATTCTCCTTAGTCCTCCGTTTTGTGTTGATGTATTTATAAAAACATTTTCTGTTATCTTTAACAGCAGTAATTATGTATGTAACACATGTAACATGTAACACTGTGTAACACATGACAGCAGTAAACCAGTTTCTCCCAATTACCAGAGTCCCCATTTACTTTGTCAGGAAGGTGATATCTCACCTTCTGAAATCTCAAGGGCCTTTCAAGCCACTTTCCATATTTCTATGGTTATTGCCTTTCCCTTCTTCTAGTTCTGATTTGCATAACAACTCAAATGTTTAACTGCTTAGATCTGGTACTCTCATTTCTTTTGCTAGACCTGTGCATTAATTTTAGTAACACTGAATATAAAATCCTCCGGCCTTTAGAACTTTTCACAAAGATTAATTAATTAATTAATTTTTTATTACATTAATGGATTTGTTAAAGATAATGAAACCACTTCAGTGAAAGTGGTTCAGCAGTGAAATTTGGTATCCACAGATGGCAAGAAAAGTATTACTTCCACTCTAGCAATGCTTACAACAGATAGGGATGGTCCACAGACAGTGAAAGACAGTCTGCAAGCACCACTCCAGGGGAATTTAAGCATGCAAGCAAGTGTCCAGTAATGATTAGTAATGATTAGAAGAGAAATATAATCCAAATCTGTGGGAGTGTGGCCATGGGGGTCACAAGCCCCATGGTTGGTGATAACATCAAACTCTTAATGATGAGGCCATCAGGAATGTAAAAGTGTTTAGAGGGAACAATGAAGGGTGATTCAGGAGACACCTTGCTGTCTCGGGTGTCTTGTTCTCCAGCCCTTAAGGCATGGAAATTGCTGGGTGTTTGCTGTTGCTGGGCAAAGTTGTTGACAAATGAATAGTTAGTGGAAAAGTACTGCTGTGGGGCGAATGGTGTAAGAAGGGAACCTGTCCTCAATAAGATATTGAAGAAGTTATGCCTTCGATAAGAGAGAATTGAAGTAATGTTGTAATAAAGACTGTATAAAGAATTTGTCTATCAAACCGGTGAGGGTAACCGGATAAGCTGTTTAACCTCTGTAACTTGATTATCTCCAACCACCACATCCTGTTGAGCAGACAATTGTGATAACTACCTGCTGCAAGATAACAATTGCAGTAACTGAAATGCCCAAATAAGGAAAGGATGATCAATCCGCAACACAGAAGAAAACTATGACCTTCATCCCCGTGACCACCAGAGAGCCCGTGACGACCCCCTAGCAACTGGTTGCGCAATCACAGAAGAAACCTGGATGTGCCACACAATCCGGGACCACTAGACAATAAAAGGGGACCCTGGCAGGGGTAAGGCTCGCTGTTGGTGGAGCAAGAGACTCCCTGGCTGCCCAGCGCGGTTTTGCCTGCTTGACCGCTTGCTTGAATAAATTCTGTTTTGATAAGTACAAATGTTATATATGGAGTGGTAATTTGTGTTGAGAAAATGGTTGATAATAAAGAAGGGGGAGATTTGGGAATGTGCCCCAAATCTCCCCCTGGAGAAGCCCCATGGTTGAGATAACATTAGACTCTTAAAGACCAGGCCATCAGGAATATAAAAGAGTTTAGAGGGAACAAAGAAGGGTGATTCAGGAGACTCCATGCAGTCTCAGGGTTTCTTGTTCCCCAGCTGGTTCTCTTGTTCTCCAGCCATTAAGGCATGGAAGTTTCTGGGTGTTTGCTGTTGTTGTTACATTCAAAGTTGTTTGACCAATGAAAAGTTGTTTTGAAAAGAACTGCTGTGGAGAGAAGGGTATAAGAGGGGAGGCTGGGCATCAGTCAGTGGGTGGTGAGTAAATGCATTGTGCATCACTTGTTTTGTACACATTATTTGTGGTAGTACTATTATCATCATTATTGTTATTATTATTATTATTATTATTATTGTTGTTGTTGTTGTTATTATTATTATTATTTACCTGTCTTAATAAACTGTCTTTATCTGAACTCACAGGCTTCACATTCCTGTTTCTCTCCCCCATCCCAGAGAGGGAGGGGGGAGGGTGAACGAATGGCTGTGTGGTGTTTAGCTGCTGGCCGGGTTAAACCACACTAACTCCAGCAATGCTCCCCCAGTCATGGACATTAATAGTAATAGAATTAAAGTTTGGTTTGTTAAACACTTGCCTTTTAAAACTTTGCCATGTTTATGTTTCAATTGATACCTTTTCTTATTGTACATATGTATAGGCATACTTGGGTTTAATATGTAAAAGCAATGTTCTGTATATGTAAATAGTTCGATGTTTGTGTGTGCGTGTTGATAGAGCGTAGACTTTCCATGCACCCAGCGCTGTTTACTTGCCTTTTATAAATATTACTAAATTCATATTGAGTTGTATCTTAACTACAAGAAGACGTCAATGGCAAAGATAACCAAGATGAACAGCACAGTCAGATAACAGACTCCACTTCAGTGTAAGTCTGCAATAAACACAGAGCAACCATGCCAGATCCTGGCTCCAAATCAGTTGCTCTCAGATATCTCATGAGCCTGTGAGCATGGCTGCAAGACATAAAGGAAGCATACAGACCCTCTTACTTACTGCTCATCTAGCCTAAAGAAGTCCAAGATGCATGGCTGAAAACTTCTGAGATTGGCTGCAGCTCAACACAGGCTAGCACCAACTGGCTTATTTTTTAGTATCCATGCCTCAGCTTTCTGAACACTGTTGCATTAAACCCTAGACATGCTCCTACAGATGGCCCCTTGTAGACCCCTGTACTGGAGAACCCAGTAACTCCACTCATCCACACACAAGTTTCCTTTACACTCTCAGTGTTCAGCAAGGATTCAAAAAATTCCTGAGCAGTGTACATCTGCAAGAGGAAAAGATGGAAAGGGAAATGTTTGATTTAAACGCTAGCAAGAAGTTCTCAAGCTGCTGCTGTCAAGATGAATACCAAAAACCACAACAGTGTTGAGAAAACATCGTGCCAAATGCATAAAAGCACACCTATCCAAATTATCTAGCCACAGTAGGAAGAATAAGGATTTAGATAAAAGAACAAAGCACTGGGTATCTGTTCCCCAAGCTTAGCATGGAAAGGGGCTGCAAGAAAGTATTTATATATATACTTTTATATAAATGTGTGCATATGTGTTTGTTTGTTTAAAAACTTTTTAAGAAAAATAGCAGAGGGCGGAAAAAAAGACAGCTACTTAATCTCACAGCACACATTTTAAGAACATACAAAAATAGCTATAAGGGATTTTATTTTGGTTAGCAGACAGAAGATTTAGTTTCATTCCTACACTGGACAGCATTTGATTATTTCACATTAAGGTTAGTAACACACTGGATGATAAGAAGCAAGTCCATATTGGTTTTCATTAAAGAGTAATATCCACCATGTATTTGGTGGATATATGAACAAATATAATATGAACATATTTCACAAGAGGTTGTGTGTCTCCTACAGAGTCCCTGGGTACGGACACAACCTTTGAAATTTGCTGTCTGAACAAAGAAAAAAGATGGAACATTTAAGAATTAAAAGCATATGCAGAAGTAGCAACAGCATTTTGGGGAAAACATACAACTCAAAAGTTATTTAAATAATACAGATATTCCACAAAAGCAAAATCAGAGGATCTTTTGACTTTAAACGAACGGAAAGGTGTGCCCAAGTGAAATAGTTCTGTCAGGAGTGTACCTGCAATACAAACCAGCCAGCATTTAGATTCTGCTAATGATCCCATCTCTAGGAAATAATTTATAAAAAGTAAATAGTAATTTTCATGTGCCTACCCTTTTGATCTTACATTTGTAGGGAGTATCCTGACGCTAGCTGTGGGTGGCCCCATGGCTCTGGCTGACTGACCTCTAATCTGCCCCTCAAGTAAGGATCATGCCAAGGAATGATAAAAAGAGTTGCATGTAAGCAGACATTTCAATGCAATCCCATTAAAGACAGGCTGACTCACTTGTCAAAGTAGTAGTTGCAGTAGTAGTTGCATGTAGAAGAAATAAAAAGCTTTTTAGAAGGACTTTTCATTTTGTAATGATGCTGTACCTCAGAACAAAGACTGGAACAAGACCCCCACCAAAATCCAACTAGTACATCGCTTTATATTAACTGGCCAGAAGCTAGTGAAAGACAGAAAAACTGGCAGTCCTGTGACTTGGTGTTAAATAGCCTTGATAGTTAAAAATTAAAGTCCTTGAGACGAGTCAAGTCAGAACCACTGGCACTTCACCTCTCCACATTTCAAAAAAGTGTATATCCCACATATCAGAAAACAGTTCTCTAAAGGCATAGACACTGACTGCTCACTGTCTCCTCTGCTTTGAGACAACAGCTTGCACGCTTTTACCCCGCACTATTCTGCAGTAAACACAAGATGGTATATATCATGTAGCTTATGTCTCTGTCACTAGGAATGAAGCTAAGAGGTAAAACGGCCAGTCCAGAGCAGCTGACATGCAGAAACATGCTGCCATTGCCAAGGTAACTAAACTACCAGGAACAACTTCTTTAAATAAGGGAGTAAGGAAAATACAAGTTAGCCTGCTAGAGTATGCAGAAATGGAAGCACAGACTATTTCTATTTTATAGTGACACTGAGAAAAGGCATATGTTCTCAGCACACTGAAATGTAGAATGCAACATATGGATGGATGAACTGGTAGACAGGTAACTGTGGAGGTGCTGCCAAGGGGCTTAAAAGGTTGTCTTTGGATGGTGACAGAGCTCCATCATGGGCAGCCGTTACACATATATTATGTTTCCAGTTCCTCCTTCAGTCCTTCCATAGTTCATACACCTGTTTAATGAGAGAGCTGTCAGATTCTCTTGCATTAACAAGTACTCCATTTCTATTGGAAAGCAACATCTCAGTTTGCAGTTATACTACAATATACAGTTACATATTTCTATAATTATATAGGAAGTCCATGGAAGTGCAAAGGGCACCCTGCAAATGGGTGGACATGGACATTTTTGACTAAGAACATGTGTATCCAGAAGTTTTGTGCAAAATACGACCCCCTGGAGAAGGTTCCCCCAAGCTGATGCACAGCATGATACCTCAATCTGTTACCTAATTTGAGTCTCTGCATTGAACAGGTGTGCCCTGAGACCTCTGAGCAACAGAGGCAAACTGTCTCACTTGAATCTAGGAGGTTCAGCTCTCTGAACGTAAAAGTTCATTGTCCTCTTGGCATACGGGCTGTGATTTCAGTGAGAAATTAAATGTTTTCTATTTGGCAGACTTGCAATACCTCAAACAGATACATACATTGACTAATGAAAGACTGCAGGAGAAGTTGAATCAAGGAACAGGAACAGGAACAGAACAAATAGCAATCTCCCATTCCCTGGTGGTAAGCCAGTTGTTTCCTTTTGTAGCCCACCATGCCTCAGAATAGCCTCAACACACCTGAAACACTAAGTAGGATGTCCTAGAAGACTTTCCTTCTGTGGCTGAGATTCCTTAAGAGCTGAGGTCATTCTGCTGTGGGTTTAGTACTGCTGCAGGTAGACAGCTGACAGAAGCAAACGACCTCTGATATATCAAGCTACAAAGATCAACTTCCTCTTAACCAGTGGAAATGATCTTTTATAGTCCTGCTTGACACCGTAAAGTATAGGAATGGTATCACTGTTATTATTTGCATAAAATAGTCCTAGATGTGGTGTAGAGCAGTTTGACAGTCCATCCTGATGGGTTTCAGCTGCAGAATATTGATATAAAGGTTCTACTATCGTTACCATAGGCCATTAGGTTATCTGAATGCACATCCATCACTACCAGCTTCTGTGAAGGAGAACATTAAGTTAAAAGGGTATGACCAAGCATAAATTGAGAGGCCTTCCACTACTCCAGGACAGCAGTGACCTTGTGAGGCAATTGCCTCCATTCTGAGATACTGCAGTCTGGACAGACAGACCAAATAATACCCATACAGAGGTTTACTAGAGGTAGTTTAGTATAGAAAAACTCCTAAGTGTCAGCATTTTCAACAGCCTGAATGAAAATCCTTGCAGAAAGCCAGCATTTGTCATAAGCACACAAAAATACGCAGACGAACTGAACATTTTCAGAGCCTTACATTAATAGTTAACAAAATGCTATGCCCTGCTTGCAAGTCTTAAGGACAGGGGGCAGGGAAGGACAGTTTCCAACTCTGAACCTCTTAGTACAGTCTCTGCAAGTTAGAATGGAGATGTAGAACTTCCTTATTCCATCTGAAAGAGCTGCACTTCAGCTCTTCTTCTGAAACTCTGGATTCAACAAAGAATAGCAAAGCTTTGAGGCTGAAAATCTCTAAAACCACTCACTGCCAATTTTGATGGGAGCAGAATTAGGCCAACAGTAAAATTCACTCCCTCCAGAAACAGAGTTGAACCATCCAACTGAACATGTGATATATGTTCATCTGATTCATGTCAGTATGGAACAGTGCTGGGGCCACATGGTATGATGAATGTGACCTTCTGTCTTACATACCTTTGTATAACCACAAGTCTAAGAAAAACAGAATGGTTAATGTATATAGTTCTTGTACCTTGCAAAGGAATATTTTAACAATTCGTGTCAATAGAAAGCAGTTCTGTCTGTCTCTGGGTCCTGCACTGGCAATTTAATTCTTCCACAGATGTGGTTTCTTCCCTTTCCTCCCAGTGTCCCAGTCTCCCCCTCATTATAGTCAATTTATCAAATCTTCGGAAATATTCCTCAAATCCATGAGCCTATTTGCTTTTGTTATTCCGAACTCTTATTCCTAACAGTTACAGCCTTTTTGCCTTCTTTGTGGTTGATTTAGCACTGCTATAGATGTGACTGGAGTGTCCCTGTGAATGGCCTGTGAGGAATGTTTTAACTACTCGTGAAGTGTCAATAGAGAGCTATTTGTAGTTGTATGTTCTTTCTTTGAAGTCTCTGATGTCTGGGGGTTTCAGAACAACTGCTAACAACTAGTAACTCTTATGGCTTCTGAATGGGACACTATGCAAGCCCCTGATATCTGGCCAGGTGGCCAGGAGATTAAGGAGAAGAAAGAAGCTGAAGGACGGCTAGAAGACAAAACTTGCAGGGGACTCTGTGTAAGCTTTTGACATGCTGCCAAGGAGTACAAAGGGGAAGGACAAGAAAAAAAAACTGAGAGGAAGACCTGTATGTGTAAGAGTGTAACTGAGACTTCCGAAGTCAGTGTGGAGGTCTTCTAACCGTGGTTCCAATCTCCTGTGAGGGACTTGGCAGGTGAAGGAAGCGATTCCTATAGGATTTGTGGGTGGGTGATAGGTCCTAAACCCCCTGCAAGACACTCTTACTAAGGTAACCAAGGGCTGTGGGGAATTGCCATAGTAAAATTCCTAGATGGGTCAGACAGAATTGATGACCAAGGACCAGAAGAAAGGGAGCAAATTACCAGAAAGTCCATTAGGAATAATGATTAGAAATTGGAACGATAGGGGCTCCAGAAAATGAAAGGGTTAATTAAAAATGGTCCAGTATTATATGATAGAATGACTAAAAGAACCCTTAAGACCCCATGTATTTTGATTGATATTTGGGTCCACGGAGGACGGGGTCTGTCAGGCTTTGAACATTAATGTTAATAGTAGAATACCCGTGGATCCGGAAGAGAGCAAGTATGCTGTAGTTGAAACATTGGAATTAGAAATTAGAGAGCAATTGATTAAGAATGAATATGTGCTACATTTGTGATGTACTGTGCCTGTGCTGTGCTTAGACCTCCAGATAACAGGAGCCTCTTGGACCCCGAGAACCAGATCAAAAACAACCTCATGATTCGGACTTTAATCAAGGGGTCAGAGATAAGGAGGACTGTTCACAAAGGGACAGGTTATGCATATGTATAGGAGTGTTGGAAACTTCATGTATATGTAACTCTTTACTAGATATAACCAAAGCAAGTTGCCATGTTAGGCGTGCACAACTTTGGTGGGACTACCCGCCCCGTGCTGCATAGAACTGAGTAAACATACCTACTTTACAATCTTGCTGATTGTGGAGTCAGCTTTCTGTGAGTCATTTTGGTGAGCCAGGCAGGAGACACTCTGCTCGGCTGCGGGATCGGCTGTGGCGCGGACGCCCCTAGGTGCACCCTGAGCGTTTTGCTCAGAGGACTCCACTCTCAGCTGCTCACTGCAGGAGCAAAGATCTCCTGAAGCTGCAGAAAAACGGTATGTTTTCAGCTGCTGGAGGGATGCTAACTGGAGTGTTAATAATTGTATGTGTTATTCTTAAATGTCCAGGTATTTTGTGTTGAAAGTATTTGTGTAAGTGTAAGGGTTTGAAACAAAGTGGAAGAAGTCACAGAACACAGTCAGAGACAATACTTGTTTGGTTGGTTATCATTCTAAATTATATTCCTGTGGTATGAATGAGATGTGCTAGAGGCCTCTCTGTGTGATTGCGCGATTGTGCTGTGTGAGTGAGACGCAGCGTTGCTGCAAAGCGAGTGCAGAGTTCCGATCCGCGGTTCAGTATTCTCCGCAAGGGGAGTGGGCGGAGACGAACGAAATGCATGACAGACTGAAAAGAAGTGCTGTTTTATCCAAGTGTTGATTGGTGGTGCACAGCATATGGGCCTGGCGGTGTATCTTGTGATCCTATTTTTGCTCTTAAATGCTTTGAGTGTGACAAGAAAAAGGTGGGAGCATTATCTAAGTAACTAACAGTTGAGAAGTGTTGGTGTATTTGCTGTGGTGTTTGGTCAGTTTCCCAAGTACTGGCGGGGGGGGAAGGGGGCTGACTGATTATCAAAGCAGAATGGAGAGAGTCATTTCTTTGGTGGTTTGGGCTTGAGCTCTGGGAATTTGGTAAGAAGGGGGAGATCGAGTTTATTTAGGCGTCAATACCTTTTAAACCCCCCTATTGACGGATACACAGGAGTGATTCCTTGTTTTGTATGGGCTTACTAACAAAGTGCATGAGAAAAATTGGCATTCGGCTTGAAATTTGGTCCTGTTGAAATGTAAATTTTTTGTGGAAAAGATGGTAATGTTTGTCTAGAAGACTGAAGGCTGCGTGCTTCAGCTGTTTTCCTGAAGTTCTGTGGATTTATGATTGAAACGGGGCTCGTTAATAAAATGAAATAGTAAAGTTTGTATGTGGGAAGAAGAGTTTAATCCCAGAGAATTGGGACATTTGGGAAGAAGATTAGGAAAAAAATAGTAAAAACCTGCAGTAAAAAGGTTTGCATGGAAATTGAAACAAAGGACAAGTAACTAGTAAGGAATAGTAATAAATAAATAAATAAATAAATAAATAAATAAATAAATAAAAGGGAATGGGAAATCAAGGAAATGGGTAATATCCAAAACAAAGACGTTTTAAAGAAAGACTCCTTGGGTGCATTAAAGAAAGACTCCTTGGGTGCATATTGGCACATTCGAAGAACTCGGGGCACAGAAAGCAAGAGGACTTTCACTAAGTATTGCAATCAATGGTGGCCACTATATAAACTAAATGGCCACATTATGGATCAATCGACTATAACACTATCTTGCAATTAATGTTTTTGAGGAGAAAAGGAAAATAGGATGAAATGTATTATACTGATATGTTGTTTCAGCATCTTAGAGGGAAAAGGAGTGGAATTAAGTTGGCCCCTGACTGAGCCTTTGAAAAGTACAGGCTGGAGACAGATAAAGGAAGGGTTAAAAGAGTTGTTGAAGGTGTGGCATGTAGTATTTAACAGAGCTGTTTGAAATTGAATGAGCAGGGAAAGAGGATGTAGGAATGTTAATAGTTCTGCCTCAATAGGAGGCTGTGATCTCAAAATCATGGGTGTGAGCCCTTTGGGGCAGAGGGACCATGATGGGTCCCAGAGAGTTGTCATGGAAACAGAAAAGCAGTTAACCCTTAAAACAACCTGAGTTTATGAGTGAGCTCAGATTGCCAATGGGACCACTCAGGGAACTGTTGACAATTGCATTCCCCTGACCGACCCCACGCTGAGACTATAGTCACCCTGGAAATAATGAACGGTAAATACCAAAATCTGGTTAAATTGGGAATTGAGAATCTGTTTCAACAAAATCCAAAAGAAACCCCTGTGGAATTTTTGGACCAACTTTGAAATGCAATGGAAAACAAAACAAACAAATGAAACTGGAGAAAATAGGGGCTAAATTAGAACAAGGAAAATGGACACTGACAAACAGATGAGAGACATTGCCAAAAGCTTATGTGAAGCAAATATTGGGACGTTTGCATGCACAAACACATTGGGGTACAAAGGCGTTAAGTGATCATTTACTAAAACAATTTGGTTGCACTGTTGTTTTTTTTTTGTTTGTTTGTTGTTGTTGTTGTTTTGGTTTTTATTTTTTTGAAATAGCAAAGCAAATTACACAACATTGCATAACTTATCAGAAGATAAATAAGAAAGAGTTTCAACAAGCAGCCATGGGAGGGAGAAAAAAAACAAAACAGCTTATAGGCCTTTTGAGAAAGTACAAGTTGGTTTCACTGAATTGCCCAAAGTAGAGAGGATAAAATATCTATTGGTAATAGTAGATCATTTAACACAATGGGTAGAAGCTTATCCCGTAGCACAAGCTACGGCACAAATGGTGGTAAAAATTCTATTAGAACACCTGATACCTAGATATGGGATAATCCAGTACATTGATTCTGACCAGGGCACACACCTTACTTCTAAAATAATAAAATTATTATGTCAATCATCAGGTATTTGGTGGGAATACCATACTCCGTGGCACCCACAAAGCTCAGGGAAAGTAGAAAGACTGAATCAAACAAGAAAAAAACAATTGGCTAAATTAATGATCGAGACACAAATGCCCTGAACGAAATGCTTACCATTGGCACTTTTAAACATAAGAACTAAACCATACAGTGAGACTGGATTATTGCCATATGAAATGTTATATGATATGCCTTATTCTCAAGGGATGACTCTAAGGAACAATGTAGTTGAGGATCGTAGCATCCAGAAATATATAATTACTACTGGAAGGAGATTACAAGAGCTAAGAGAAATTGGAATGATGGCTCAAACACCACCTTTAGGATTTGCTATTCATAAACTACAACCAGGAGACAAGGTCTTAATAAATAAACCTGGAGGGAAGAATCACTGAACCCCTGATGTGAGGGACTGTACCTTGTTTTACTTACTACTGAAACAGCTGTGAGAACCGCAGAAAGGGGTTGGACCCACGCATCCAGGACCAGTAACTACTGAAACTTGGAGGGTTGAGTCCACTCCTGGGAAACTGAAACTCAAGCTAAAGAAGAACTAATATTCTGGCAACGAGGCTCTGCATGAATTAAGGATGACAAATAAAGGGGACAAGCCTGAAGGGAGGAAAGGGAGAAGGCAAGACCGGGGCAGGACTCTCCACTGAGGTGTGTATGGTCTACCAAGGGAGGCAACCCCTATGGGTATTGACTGCCGAGTGAGAGGGCCTCGACCGGACTTCCACACTAAGGTCAGGTTGTCCCGAGAAAATAACATAAGAACCTCTTTTTTTAAACCTATATAAAATTGTGATTCGTTTTCCAGGAGCTGGATCACCCTGACAGGCCGAACAGTAACACAAGCCTGAATCGACCCTGAAAGCGGGCCCAACCCCTTGATTGAAGGCGTTTGCCTATTATGATCCAGCTACGTGAGCAGAAGACGGATCCTGGGGCTATAGGACCCCAATATATATACTTAATAGAATAATTAGGTTACTAGCTGTAATAGAAATAGTTATAAATAAAATTGGAGATGCACTTGGATTAATTGCAAAGCAAAATACCAAGATGAGAACTGCTTTGTATCAAAATCGCCTAGCTTTGGATTATTTACTAGCACAAGAAAGAGAAGTCTGTGGAAAATTTAGCTTTAGTAATTGCTGTTTAAAGATTGATGATAAGGGTGTTTCTTCCTAGTAGCTGGTAGAATGTTATGTTCTGGTTTAGGATGAGAAGAATGCTGATAATATGCTGATGTTTTAATTGTTGTAGAGCAGTGCTTACACCAAGCCAAGGACGTTTCAGCTTCTCACCCTGTCCTGCCAGCGGCCAGGCTGGGGGTGCAAGAGCTGGGAGGAGGGCCGGACTGCTCGGGGTTAGGCTGGGCATCGGACAGCAGGTGGTGAGCAATTGCATTGTCCATCACTTGTTTTGTACACATTATTACTAGTAGTACTATTATCATCATTATTGTCATTATTATTATTGTTATTATTTTTGTCTTTATCTCAACTCACAGGTTTCACTTTCCCATTTCTCTCTCCCATCCCAGAGAAGGAGGGGAGGAGGTGGCCATGTGTTGTTTAGCTGCCCGCTGGGTTAAACCACAACAGAAAGAAAAGTTGTAAAGGAAATGAAGAAAATTGCACGTGTCCCAGTTCAAATTTGGAATGGAATTGATCTAAGAGGATTATGGAAGGGGACTTTATGGGTGGTGATTGGTTTGCTAAAATAAGGATGGTTGTATTGGGGATATGTCCCAGTCTCCCCCTCATTATAGTCAATTTATCAAATCTTCGGAAATATTCCTCAAATCCATGAGCCTATTTGCTTTTCTTATTCCGAACTCTTATTCCTAACAGTTACAGCCTTTTTGCCTTCTTTGTGGTTCATTTAGCACTGCTATAGATGTGGCTGGAGTGTCCCTGTGAATGGCCTGTGAGGAATGTTTTAACAACTTGATGTTGTTAAATCCTATATAGGATTATAATCCTATTTTGGGACTGAGCGATTTATAGCAAGATCATCGGGACCAACCGCCCTGCCAAAGCAGGTTCTTTAGAGCAGGCTGCCCAGGTAGGCGTCCAGATGGGACTTGAATATCTCCAGAGAAGGAGATGCCACAACCTCCCTGGGCAGCCTGTTCCAGTGCTCCGTCACCCTCAATGTGAAGAAGTTCTTTTGCATGTTGGTGTAGAACTTCCTGTGTTCCATTTTGTGGCCATGGCCCCTTGCCCTGTCCCCACAAACCACTGAAAAGAGGTTGGCCAAATCCCTCCCACACCCCAGGTATTTATACACATTGATGAGATCCCCTCTCAGTCTTCTTTTATCCAGGCTGAACAGACCCAGGTCTCTCAGCCTTTCCTAATAAGGAAGATGTTCCAGGCCCCGTATCATCTTGGTGGCCCTCCGCTGGACTCCTTCCAGGAGATCCCTGTCTTTTTTGTACCGGGGAGCCCAGAATTGGACATGGTACTCCAGGTGAGGCCTGACCAGGGCAGAGTAGAGGGGGAGGATCACCTCCCTTGACCTGCTGGCCACACTCCCTTTTAATGCATGCCAGGATCCCATTGGCCCTTTGGCCACGAGGGCACACTGCTGGCTCATGGTCAACCTGTCGTCCACCAGGACCCCCAGGTCCTTCTCCTCAGAGCTTCCCTCCAGCAGGTCACCCCCCAGCCTGTACTGATACTTTGGGTTGTTCCTGCCCAGGTGCAGGACTCTACACTTGCTCTTATTAAATCTCATTTGGCTTCTTCCTACCCATCTCTCCAGCCGGTCCAGGTCTCGCTGAATGGCAGCACAGCCTTCTGGTGTGTCAGCCATTCCTCCTAACTTTGTGTCATCGGCGTACTTGCTGAGGGTGGACACTATTCCCTCATCAAGGTTGTCAATGAAGATGTTGAACAAGACCGGACATAGCACCGATCCCTGGGGAACACCGCTAGTCACAGGCCTCCAGCCAGACTCTGCGCCGCTGATCACAACCCTCTGAGCTTGGCCAGTCAGCCAGTTCTCAACCCACCTTAATGTCCACTCCTCTATCCCACACTTTCTCAGCTTTGCTATCAGGATGTCATGGGAGACAGTATCGAAAGCCTTGCTAAAGTCAAGGTAGATGACACCCACTGCTCTCCCCTCATCTACCCAGCTGGTGATGCCATCATAGAAGGCAACGAGGTTGGTCAAGCATGACTTCCCCTTGGTGAATCCATGCTGACTATGCCTCATAACCTTCTTCTCTTCCAATTGCTTGGAGACGGCATCCAGAACAAACTGTTTCAACACCTTTCCAGGGACAGAGGTGAGACTGACTGGCCTGTAGTTTCCTGGATTCTCCTTCTTACCCTTCTTGAAGACTGGAGTGACACTGGGTAAACTCCAGTCTTCAGGCACCTCTCCTGTTCTCCAGGACCTTTCAAAGATCCCCTCTGCTGCATCCTCAGGTAACCTCCTGCTGCATCCTCCTGGTAACCTTACAGATTATTCTCCTTATTGTTAATAAGGAGAATAAGCTGTAAGGTTACCAGGACAGTCTTTGTTTCTAAAGACGTATGATTCCCCATAATGCACAACTGCTTACCAGCGAGAGGCAGTTGTGTGCACGGATCCGCTTCTCTCAGCTAGAGCTTCTTTCCAGCTCCAGCGCGCCTGTTTCCAGCGACTTTCTGTACGAGCTTCTCTGAGCGGTTTGCTGAGTCTGGCCGAACCTATCTTCATGAGGCAATCAAAGTGCCTGTTCCCGTCCTGGTCTCCATTCTGCCAGCCTGTTCCTCTTCACTTCTTTTTCCTGCTTCTTTATTGATGACATAACTTCATCGTGTTGCCTTTTTTTTATCTTGAGGGCAGGCTCCCCTCTTATACCCTTCTCTCCACAGCAGTTCTTTTCAAAACAACTTTTCATTGGTCAAACAACTTTGAATGTAACAACAACAGCAAGCACCCAGAAACTTCCATGCCTTAACAGCTGGAGAAAAAAAGAACCATCTGGAGAACAAGACACTGGAGACTGCATGGAGTGGTAATTCGTGTCCAGAAAATGGTTGATATTAATAAAGAAGGAGGAGATTTGGGAGTGTGGCCATCGGGGTTGGAAAACCCTGTGTTTGAGATAACATTAGACTCTTAACGACGAGGCCATCAGGAATATAAAAGAGTTTAGAGGGAACAAAGAAGGGTGATTCAGGAGACTCCATGCAGTCTCCGGTTTCTTGTTCTCCAGCTGGTCTCTTGTTCTCCAGCCTTGTTCTCCAGCCTTTAAGGCATGGAAAGGCAATCTCTGAGGCCTTAAAAAGCCATGTGGAGCCACAATCACAAACGTGTGGCTTGACAGATAGTGAGGGAGCTGCGGGCTCCTTTACTGATCCGACTGCTACGCCATCGGCCCCTCTGCTGCTACAGCCATCGAAGGCTTTTGCTGTTACGCCCCCTGCTGACCTGAACGTGCCTTTTGACTCAGGCCTATTGGCCTTGAAAAGGAGATGGATATGCTTTTCTTCGATCTGGGAAGAACGGGATACATAAGGCCTGAAGACCGAGTTGCTTGACAACTTAAAGCGAGACATGTTGTTCAAAGGGAATGCAAAATAGAAACTTGTTTGTAGTCAAGAAAAGGAATGGAAAATGGAGACTGTTGAGTCGTGGAACTTAAAGGATTGTTTGTTACCTTTTCTGATTGTACGTATGTATAGGGCTGTTAGCGTTAGGTTGGAGGTTGGACTCGATGACCTTGAGGTCTCTTCCAACCTAGAAATTCTGTGATTCTGTGTGATTCTGTGATATGTATAGGCATACTCGATTCTAGTAAGTTTTGGAACTTTAAGGATTGTTTGTTACCTTTCCTGATTGTACGTATGTATAGGCCTACTTGGGTTTAGTATGTAAAGCAATGTTCTGTATATTTAGAGTGTTTGATGTTTGTGTGTGCGTGTTGGTGGAGCGTAGACTCCCCGCACACCCAGCGCTGTTTACTTGCCTTTTATACCTTTTAGGAATATTTGTTTTATAAATATTACAAAATTCAGATTGAGTTGAGACCTCATTTATAACACTATTAACCACTTACAAATAGTTGTTGTGGCAGAGCTTTGAAACTATTGAATTCTCAGGGCATATTTTGCAGGGTAAGGCACCAATTCAGGATTTTTCTTTTGCTTTTGTGACTCTTCCTTCCTGTCTGTATTGAAGTAGAGTCATTTTTATTAGCTTCACAAAAAGTCAAAAGCAGTTAATGCAGTTATCACCCTAACAAACAGTATTTCTGAGAAAGTGGAAATGTTCCCATTTCAATTTCTGGTTAATGACACACTTGAGTATGGGATCTGAAATATCAGTCTTTGTATTTTCAAAACTGTAGAAACTTGAATAAAGCTTATACATAAGAGCAATCAACTATGATAGCAGTAGGCTAAATATTGGTTTCTGAAAATAAATTTTATATGAATCTATTCTCCAGACAATTTGACTTTTAAATGTTTAAAAATGTGACATCTTTATATAAGTGAATACAGATTGAGACGGGAGCTATAAAAAATTGAAGTTTCCATGCATCACCTACTTTTTACTATCACCTGTCAAACAGCACAACTAGGTAGAACGCAGGCTTTACTACTTTACATTGCAATAATTTACTGCCCTTCTGACCTATAAACAGATAATCATTACCATGACTTGATACTGTTAGGTGTTTGGATACATTCTTGAAGGTAATTCACGGTTTTAAAGATTGTATGTGTGAAAGGTTTTATAACCAAGCATTTCGAAAACGGCAGCATTACATTTCCTTGAGCAGTGTTCTGGGAGTAACAATTCGTCACCACAGCCTTGTTACACAGCTTCCTGAGCAAATGTCCTCTCCTTTCACCTCTTCCTTCAATGCTCTAAACTTACATAAGGACCACTGAAAAATTCATTAAGCACCTTCCTTTTTCTCAGTGCTTTCCTAAGAGGGTGACTTCACTACACTCTGCCTGCAAAAAGTTTTCAGTGACCTCAGTTATTGATTTACACTTAAAACTTCACTGCAGTAAAGGGGAGATGCTCCATTAGAAAATTCGGGAGTGAAAATAAGTGGATCCTTGTCCTGCATCTGCTCCTGACTCGCTCTGGGACCTTTGGAGAATTGCTTCAGCTTTCTGTGCCTAAGCTCACTTATATGTATGGTGAGGTTACCAGTGCTTCCCACCAATGCTTGTAAAGCTTTTCAAGTTCCGTGCATGAAAACTGCAAGTACAAAGCATTGTCACAATTCATAATGGCATTACTTCTTTACGCCAGAGTCCTCAACACAGTTGTCCTAAGCACAGTTGTTCCGAAGTAAAGGTGGTGAATCCAGTCTCTTAGGTTTTTTCTATTGCCAAGAAATAAAATAGCCATAAGAAGTACTCGTGCAAAATAGAAAACCATTTAACTGCCAGCAAGATCATTAGTTTCCTCAGACTGCTGCTTTTGAAGGCTTCTTTTCCCTTTGGTCAGAAATAAGTCCAAGAACTCAGGTGAGAGTCACGGTTTTCACATCTCAGCAAGCTGATTGGGCAGTGACATGCCTGAATGGTACATGTTCATGGAAATCAATGTGTTAGCGCTGGGTAGTGGTGCTGGCTAGGTAGTTAGCTAATGAGCAGCAAGTTCTTGGTGAGGTCCACTCCATCATTGTTACCGTCGGGGTTTAGAAAGGACAGGAACAGTGGAAGTAGTCCTGGAGCATGTGGACCAAAAGGGAAGTCCCCCTTAAAGAAGAATGTATGGAAAAATCTTGCATGACTTGCTGAAGACTCAGCTGTTAGTGGGACCTGAGGTGCTTAATCCTCACTTCTTTTATTAATTTAATTTTTAAAGCTTGTTTTAGGACGTGAGTGAGAAGTGGGCTAATAGTAGCTGGCAAATAATTTACTCAATAAGCCAATATAGATGGAGAGTGATTGAAGATAAGCAGAAGACCTCTGACATTTACATGTTTACTGAGAGCACTCGTTGTAACTTGTTTGTTACAGAAGTCATCTGAAGATTAACAGTAAATAGGAATGTAAGACTAGAATGAGAAAAAGACAAAAGGTAGAAACGGGAGATGTGTTTAAGCAGAAAAACAGGGAGATGATGTAGCCATGCTCCGGTGCTGGTATTTATGGACTACGATAATGCTATCGCGGTAGAAGCTCTCAGGAGAAGAATTCATCCAGGTTATTGTTTCTTGAGAGGGTAATCTTCTCTGATATGCATTGTGGAGATTATCTGTTAAGTGTGTAATGTTGGTAAGAGGGCTTTGTTAGATCCAGAGTTGATATTTCTCTCAAACTTGGAAGAAACTCTGACATTTACTTTCTGGTAGTATATACCTTTCCTACACAGTGGGTGTCATGAGTTTGCTAGGTTCAGCTTCCCATCAAAGACGAGAACATTTTCTTAAAAGAAAAAAAGTAGAAAAAAAAAAAAGCTTTTATGATTTTGTGGTAGGCTGTAGAGGGGATGTGGGTAGCAAATAAAATGACTGGCAGAACAGTAGAAAGTTTGCAATACAGGTCAACGAGAGGTCCTCCTTAATGACAATAATTGTTAGGAACACTTGGAAACATTTTTAAATACAATTAATCAGTCTTGGGTTTATAAAGATTTATTATCTGTCAGACTGAGATTTCTACATAGCTGTAATTAGAGAGCTAGTTTAGGCTGCAGAAGATCTCTGCTGGAGTAGTGAAGGTTAGAGTGTGACCATGGCCCACTTCTAAATCTTTTTTTTTTTCTTCTTTTGGAGGCATATTGGGATTTGAGGGTGTAGTTACAGTGGATTACTAAGTTAAAATGAAGTTTTTGTACATCAGAAGCAAGTACTACACATTCATAATTCTACTGAAATATTTTTTAAAAAAGTCCTTTAATTCCTCAAACACTCTTAAAATCCTCTAACAAGATAACTGTAACCTAACAGTTTTATATGGATAACTTTTTGTAGGCCATACAACATGTTCAAGCAGAAATGTCAGGTTATTAAAAAAAAAAAAAAAGCAGTTGCTTATATTGTGATAGTGCTTAGAAGCCCAAGCTCTGTTCTTTCAAGTACAGTATGAATATTACAGGAAAAGAGGAGGTTTCTGGCCCACACCACTGTTTTGCAGAAGCAGAAGTTGATGCTTGCACCAGCAAGGAGCATCAGCCAGGTAGTGGCATCAAGCATTTTGTCAAAGGACCTGGTGGTGGTCTGCTAAGAAGCATGGTACCAGTTTGGCTGCCAGGGTCCTGAGACTGGAAATATGCACAAACTACTGAGAGAACTGCCAGGGTTACTGCAATAAACTAGAAACAAAATTCAGAGACTTTTTAGTTCATGCATTTGTGTCTCTGCAAAGACGCTAGGAAATGGAAGGACCACAAGCATCAGTCCTGGAGTCATGAAAGCAGATGCTGCATGTGTATATAAACCACTGTTCCTGTCCTGTAAAGCTTATAGTTTGGGCTAAAGGCAGCAGAGGAAGGAAGGAAAATATGTAGTGATGACAGGAGAGATGGCGAGACAGGGTGACCACAGAAGCATATTGCCATGCGTGCTTGCTGAGTGCACAGCAGTACTCTGCGCCTGCCTCGCTGTTATCTTCCAGCAGTAGTAACCAGCAGTTGTTAGCCCTAGCAGGGCTTGCTCTTCTGATTAGAATCATGCTTTTTTTCCCTCTGCTTGGATTCCCATGTAATTTTAGCAGTATTCTTATGGAGAACTGTTAGAGCAAGATAGGAAGTGAATGTTTTATGGCAGCTGAAATCCTTGCTGGAAAATGGTTTTGAGCATTCTCTTTTAACCTGAGCATTTAGCATGGTATTTGTGGCAATCAAAAATGCAGGAAACGAGGAGGATTTGTTGCAGAGTTAATGAAGAAGATTTCAGCGAACACAAGCCCTCAGTCATAGCTATGCTAGCGATCAGAAGGTGCTTATTTTCCCATCTTTCAGTAAGTTCTTACCTGCTCATGCACTCTTACGAGAGCATTTTCCATACGTGACAGATGAGGCATCGATGAGGGGGGGGTCAGTGGGATCACATGCCGGGTCCCTGGGGAAGAAACAGAATCTTTATTTGTTGATTGATATCAGAAATGAATTACTTAAGGACATGCCTGTGCCACGCTTTGGTCGGGTATCTGAGCCCACTCCGAATGGGCTGATATGTTGTACCGCATAGTGGTATTAGTTCGGCTCCCAGAAGCAGTAGAGCTGCATCAGTAATTAGTTATCAGCAAGCTTAATTAGCAGGCTCAAACAGATATTGCACTGACATGGATACTTAGCTCCTGCTTCCTGAGCCAGCTTAAGTATGAGTGCAAGAGCCAAGCGCTGTGTGGACTTAAAGTTTTGCCATCTCTGTTGTATTTCATTTACAGAGCAGAGTTTGTCTCTTTCCTCAAGCTGTTGCTGCAACCAATGTCCTTAAGGATCCCTTGCACCTGTGAGAAAAAGTGCTGCTTTAAACAAGGCCAAAACACATCTGATTAGAGAATAATCTTTTTTTTTTTTTAAAAAAAAAAAAATTCATGGGTTAATTTTTCAAATAAGTTTTCTTTGTTTTTATTACTTTTTAAAAAAATCATACCCCATTTCAGTTACCTTTTTAGGCAGGAGATGATTTATAGAAAATGATCTGAGTGTTTATTTGAACATCCAAATGCAATAAATCTGCTCAGTATTTCAATAGCATGCTTACTAATGGAGCACGTTATTCTGTTCAATATTGCATTGTCTTTAAAATTTAGCAGAGCATTAGCAGTAATGAAACTAGTTTAAATCGATATATCCCTGTTATGAAACCATCTTTGTGAGGAAGAAAATTCAAAAATATGCCTGTAGCACGACAACTGGATGATAATTGCATGAAAAGGTCTTAGAGAGACTTTCAGGGAAGTTTTAATTTCCTAATTTAGGATGTTGTTGTGGTTTAAACCGGTCGGCAGCTAAACACCACACGGCCGTTCGCTGACCTCCCCCCCTCCCTCTCTGGGATGGGAGAGAGAAATGGGAAAGTGAAGCCTGTGACTTCAGATAAAGACAGTTTATTAAGACAGGAGAATAATAATAACAATAATAATAATAACAACAATAATGATGATAATAGTACTACTGTTAGAAATGGCTCAATCTTCAAAATAGGATTAAAAAAAAATAGGATTTATTAAAATAATATAAAAGAATAGAGGTAAGCAAACAGCGCTGGGTGCACTGGGAGTCTCTGCTCCACCAGGACGCACCCCAGTTACATCAAGCAGCTGATTTTTATGCTCCTAGACTAATACATATTCATTACTACTTCTAAAAAAAACAGGTTATTATAATTAGCTTCCGGGGTCCAGTCCCTCCTATTGGAGCATGCGTATCAGTCTCCGGTGGTCCCTCTGGGGGTCTCTAGGGGTCTTTCATGCTGAAGGCTCGTAGTCTTCCTCTCCAAGTTTTTTTCTCGTCCTTCCCCTTTGTACTCGTTTGGCACCGTATCAAGTTTATAGAACATTCCCTGCAGGTCTTGTCTCCCAGCCGTCCTTCAGCTTCTTTTTTCTTCTTCTTAATCTCTTGGCCACCTGGCCAGATACCAGAGGCCTGCATAGTATCCCATAACAGTCACTAGTTGTTATCAGTTGTTCTGAAACCCCCAGACATCAAAGACTTCATACAAACACAAATAGCTTTCTTATTGACACTTCGCCAGTAATTAAAACATTCTTCACCAGCCATTCACAGGGACAGTCACACCTATAGCAGTGTTAAGTTAATCTCGAAGAAGACAGAAAAAAGGCTGTAACTGTTAGAAATAGAAGTCCGGAATAACAAAGGCAAACAGGTTCATAAATTTGAGGAGTATTTTCTGAAGACTTGATAAATTGACTAGAATGAGGGGGAGACTGGGACACACTGCATCTGTGGTTCAAGAATTAAATTGCCAGTGCAGGGACCAGAGGCAGACAGGACTGTTCTTTATGGACACGAATTGTTAAAACATTCCTAACAATCCCTTATCTTCTTTTTAATATCAACAATTCGTGTCTCTTCTGTTGTTAACTGGATTTCATCAGTTCGTTCTTGGAGGGTCCAATTCTTAAGCATCATAATTGACATATCCCCTTCCTTTTTTAATGAAGTTATTACAAATGTACTATTTATCACCTGGTGTATTAATAATGTAAGGCAAGGTATCATACAAGGTATAAACAATAACATCATTACACCACATAACAATAAAAATAACACTCTTTTAACCCATGGTCCACCAGGCAGCCATGAAAATAAATCCCATTCCATATCCTTCCAGGTTTGTGCTCGCTCGCTCACCTCCTCCCCTCCTTCTCTGGGATGGGAGAGAGAAATGGGAAAGTGAAGCCTGTGAGTTGAGATAAAAACAAGAAAGTAATAACAATAATAATAATAAAAATAATGATGATAATAGTACTACTAGTAATAATGTGTACAAAACAAGTGATGCACAATGCAATTGCTCACCACCTGCTGTCCGATGCCCAGCCTAACCCCGAGCAGTCCGGTCCTCCCCCCGGCTAGGCACCCCTATATATTGTTTAGCATGACGTCAGATGGTATGGAATACCCCTTTGGCTACTTTGGGTCATCTGTTCTGGGTCTGTCCCCTCCCAGCTCTTGCTGCACCCACAGCCTGCCCATTGGCAGGACAGAGCAAGAACCAGAAACGTCCTTGGCTTAGTATAAGCACTGCTCTGCAACAATTAAAACATCGGCGTGTTATCAGCACTCTTCTCATCCGAAGCCAAAACATAGCATTCTACCAGCTACTAGGAAGAAAATTAACTCTGTCCTAACTGAAACCAGGACATCTATCCACCCCTTATTCCATACCATTTATGTCATGCTCATGTTACACTCTTTCCCATACATTCTAATTAATCACCATTTTCATCTAGGGTATATAGCAATCATGGTAGTGATGACATACAGTATTATATAATAATTAACACGATACAATTCAACTCGGGCTATTCTCACCCAGTATTAAATCTCCTTGAGGTACACACCGGACCTCTCCGTTCTTTTGCATTACCCACCAAGTGCATCCAGGTCCCTGAGCAAAAGCAACCCCAAGAATGGGTTTGCCTTTTCCTGACGCAGGAGTAGCCCAGACTGTTTTACCCAGCATAATTCTTACGTGCACTACAGGAACTTTATCCCCTTCTACAGTATGTAACAGGTTTGATTGGGCAGGTCCAGCTCGGTTGGCAGATCCCCTAGTATTGACTAGCCAGGTGGCCTTTACAAACGCGTATCCCAATTTTTGAATGCTCCAGCACCCATTGCTTTCAGTGTAGTCTTTAACAGTCCACTGTATTGTTTAACTTTCCTGGAGGCTGGTGCATGATAGGGGATGTGATACACCCACTCAATACCATGCTCTTTAGCCCAAGTGTCTATAAGGTTGTTTCGGAAATGAGTCCCGTTGTCTGACTCTGTTCTTTCTGGGGTGCCATATTGCCATAGGACTTGCTTTTCAGGGCCCAGGATAGTGTTCCGTGCGGTGGCATGAGGCACAGGATATGTTTCCAGCCATCCGGTGGTTGCTTCCACCATTGTAAGTACTTGGCGCTTGCCATTGTGAGTTTGAGGGAGTGTGATGTAATCAATCTGCCAGGCCTCTCCATATTGATATTTCAGCCATCGTCCTCCATACCAAAGAGGCTTTGACCGTTTGGCTTGCTTGATTGCAGCACATGTCTCACAGTTATGAATAACCTGTGCTATAGCGTCCATGGTCAGGTCCACCCCTCGATCACGAGCCCATCTGTATGTTGCATCTCTGCCTTGATGGCCTGAGGGGTCACGGGCCCATCGGGCTATAAATAATTCACGTTTATGTTGCCAGTCCAGGTCCACCTGAGCTACTTCAATCTTACCAGCCTGATCCACCTGCTGGTTGTTTTGATGTTCTTCAGTAGCCCGATTCTTGGGCACATGAGCATCTATGTGGCGTACCTTTACAGCCAGGTTCTCTACCCGAGCAGCAATATCTTGCCACAGTGCAGCAGCCCAGATGGGTTTGCCCCTACGCTGCCAGTTGTTTTGCTTCCATTGCTGTAACCATCCCCACAGGGCATTTGCTACCATCCATGAATCGGTGTAGAGATAGAGAACTGGCCATTTCTCTCGTTCAGCAATGTCTAAAGCCAGCTGAATGGCCTTCACTTCTGCAAACTGACTCGATTCACCTTCTCCCTCAGCAGCTTCTGCAACTCGTCGTGTAGGACTCCATACAGCAGCCTTCCATCTCTGATGCTTCCCCACAATACTACAGGACCCATCAGTGAACAGGGCATATTTCTTTTCATTCTCTGGTAACTGGTTGTACAGTGGGGCTTCTTCAGCACGACCCACCTCCTCCTCTGATGATATCCCAAAGTATTTGCCTTCTGGCCAGTCCATAATCACTTCCAGGATTCCTGGGCGACTGGGGTTTCCTACTCAGCGAGCCCGCTGAGTAGTCAGTGCAACCCACTTGCTCCATGTAGCATCAGTTGCATGATGTGTAGAGGGGACCCCTTCCTTTGAACATCCAGCCTAGTACCGGCAGTCGGGGTGCTAGGAGGAGCTGCGCTTCAGTACCGACCACCTCCGAAGCAGATCGAACTCCTTCATATGCTGCCAATATCTCCTTTTCAGTTGGAGTGTAGAGGGCCTCAGATCCTCTGTATCCCCGACTCCAAAACCCCAGGGGTCAACCTCGAGTTTCCCCAGGTTCTTTCTGCCAGAGGCTCCAGGTGGGGCCATTCTCCCCAGCTGCTGTGTAGAGCACATTCTCCACATCTGGTCCTGTTCGGACTGGCCCAAGGGCTACTGCATGAACTATTTCCTGCTTGATTTGTTCAAAGGCTTGTCTTTGCTCAGGGCCCCATTCAAACTCATTCTTCTTACGGGTTACTTGGTAGAGCAGATTTACAATCAGACTGTAATTTGGGATGTGCATTCTCCAAAACCCCATGACACCTAGGAAAATTTGTGTTTCTTTTTTGCTAGTTGGTGGAGACATAGCTGTTATTTTGTTGATCACATCCATTGGGAGTTGACGACGTCCATCTTGCCATTTTATTCCTAAAAACTGGATCTCTCGTGCAGGTCCTTTAACTTTATTTTGTTTTAAGGCAAAACCGAATTTCAGAAGGATTTGGACTATTTTCTTCCCTTTCTCAAAAACTTCCTCTGCTGTGTCACCCCTCACAATAATGTCATCAATGTACTGCAGGTGCTCAGGAGCTTCCCCCTGCTCCAGCGCAGACTGGATCAGTCCGTGGGAAATAGTAGGGCTGTGTTTCCACCCCTGGGGCAGTCGATTACAAGTATATTGGACTCCCCTCCAAGTGAAAGCAAACTGTGACCTGCACTCTGCTGCTAGAGGAATGGAGAAAAATGCATTAGTGATATCAGTTGTGGGGTACCACTTGGCTGCTTTCGATTCCCATTCTTACTGGAGTTCCAGCATGTCCGGCACTGCAGCACTCAGTGGTGGCGTGACTTCTTTCAGGCCACGATAGTCCACTGCCAAAACATAGCATTCTACCAGCTACTAGGAAGAAAATAAACTCTGTCCTAACTGAAACCAGGGCAGATGTATGTAGATCACAATGTATTAATTTTAACAGAAATATTTTCAGAACTAAAAAAAACACCGAAAAGTACTTTGATTGCAGAGAATGAAATTTTGGTCTCACTGGCAATAATGAAAAACCTCCAATTCATAGGAGTAGGCTTTATATCTACACAAAATGCAATGACTTAAATGAGTATTGTGAATATGGCCCAGATAGTATCACAGATATTTTTCTATTCAGTTGCAAAAATTGTCTGAAAAAAACAAATACACAAAGAAAAACTAAAATTAGATTTAACATTCTTAGTTTGGCAATCTCACATTTCCATTAAACGTACGGGCCAGCATTTTTATACTGAGGCATCTAAAATGAGACCCCCAAATAAGACCTGATTGTAGAAAGTGCTTAAGCTCAGTGTTTGTGGAGATGGGCACATGAGAAAAATCTCAATAATTTTCTTCAGAAAGGATCTTCTGTGAGGATATTTTATTTTATTTATCCTTTCCATCATTTATCGGTAGTCCTGGCTATCGGGGGAGGTCCCAGTTGACTTGCGGCTAGCAAATGTGACGCCCATCTACAAGAAGGGCCGGAGGGCAGACCCGGGAAACTACAGGCCTGAAAGTTTGACCTCAGTGCCAGGGAAGCTCATGGAACAGATCCTCCTGAGAGTCATCACGCAGCACTTGCAGGGCAAGCAGGCGATCAGGCCCAGTCAGCATGGGTTTATGAAAGGCAGGTCCTGACTGACAAACCTGATCACCTTCTATGACAAAGTGATGCACTGGGTGGATGAGGAAAAGGCTGTGGATGTGGTCTACCTTGACTTCAGCAAGGCTTTTGACACTGTTTCCCAGAACATTCTCCTCAAGAAACTGGCTGCTCGTGGCTTGGACTGGCGTACGCTTCATTGGGTTAGAAACTGGCTGGATAGCCGGGCACAAAGAGTCGTGGTGAATGAAGTCAAGTCCAGTTGGAGGCCAGTCACTAGTGGCGTCCCCCAGGGCTCAGTACTGGGGCCAGTCCTCTTTAATATCTTTATCGATGATCTGGACGAGGGCATCGAGTGCGCCCTCAGTAAGTTTGCAGATGACACCAAGTTAGGTGCGTGTGTCGATCTGCTTGAGGGTAGGAAGGCTCTGCAGGAGGATCTGGATACGCTGCACTGATGGGCTGAGGCCAACTGTATGAAGTTCAACAAGGCCAAGTGCCAGGTCCTGCAGCTGGGGTGCAACAACCCCAAGCAGAACTACAGGCTGGGAGATGAGTGGTTGGAAAGCTGCCTGGCAGAGAAGGACCTGGGAATATTGGTTGATAGTCGGCTGAATATGAGCCAGCAGTGTGCTCAGGTGGCCAAGAAGGCCAACAGCATCCTGGCTTGTATAAGAAGCAGTGTGGCCAGCAGGTCTAGGGAAGTGATTGTCCCTCTGGACTCAGCTCTGGTGAGGCTGCACCCCGAGTACTGTGTTCATTTTTGGGCCCCTCGCTACAAGAAGGACATGGAGGTGCTTGAGCGAGTCCAGAGAAGGGCGACGAAGCTGGTGAGGGGTCTGGAGAACAAGTCTTATGAGGAGTGGCTGAGGGAGCTGGGCTTTTTCAGCCTGGAGAAGAGGAGGCTCAGGGGTGACCTTATTGCTCTCTACAGATACCTTAAAGGAGGCTGTAGCGAGGTGGGGGTTGGTCTGTTCTCCCATGTGCCTGGTGACAGGACGAGGGGGAATGGGGTAAAGTTGCACCAGGGGAGGATTAGGTTGGATATTAGGATGAACTTCTTCTTTACCGAAAGGGTTGTTAGACATTGGAATGGGCTGCCCAGGGAAGTGGTCGAGCCACCATCCCTGGAGATCTTTAAAAGACGTTTAGATGTAGAGCTTAGTGATATGGTTTAGTGGAGGACTTGTTAGTGTTAGGTCAGAGGTTGGCCTCGATGATCTTGAGGTCTCTTCCAACCTAGAAATTCTGTGATTCTGTGATTCTGTGTTTTGCGATTGCAATCGTGGGCATCCTGCCAATTAGGAGCGTAGTTTAGTAAACAAATCATAACCTTTTATTCCCTATTATCCAACACTTGATCACCTCCCCTGTTTCCTCATTGGCTGAGTACTACAGGTTCACAAGTTACTCGACGCTCCTCTATACCATATATGTACAATTTTTTGGATCAACCCTTTAATTTCTCCTTTTTCCTTTTTTTTTTTTTTCTCCTTCCTTATGTTTTGAGAACCTGTGATCTCTGTTTTTTACTGTTCCCACACTGCTCACCCTGTTTTTCTCAAGCTTCTTCCTTATTTTGGAACAGTGAGGCCTTCTACTGTCCACTTATCTACTTAGCATTTCTCCTTGTTATGACTATACAACTACCTTTGAATACAGAAAATTAGTTCTCTACTGCAAAAACACATTCTACTTCGAAAACGTTAGACTGCAAAAACACAACTTAGTTTCTCACAGTTCTGATAGTTTAATTTTAGCTTTCTTGGTGGGTTAGTCACTTTGTTGGACTCAGCATTGCCACAAGATGTCCATTTCTCTTGACTTGAGCGTGCAAAGCACCAGTGAAGTGGGCGTGGGAGCGTCTTACCTACATGGTGTGCCCTTGCAGCACAGCCAGTGGTGGAATTGGGATGCTGTGATACAGGATCTGTCTCACTGCTGAACAACAAAACCCAAGCCCAAAACAAGATCCCTCTTCCCAAGCTCTGCCAACACTGCCACGTAGAAGAAGGAGTGTGCTCCTCTGTGTGGGAATAGAAATGTTGTTTTTGCAGAGTTACGTTGTTTAGAAGGAAGCAATGTGGTACTGAGATATGCTTACAGTGATAAGAAAGCTTAGCAGGGGACCTTGTAAAATGCAGACAACCAGACTCCTTAGGACAATTAGGTGAAAATCACGGTGGTAAGTCAAGTCAGATAAGTGAAGAAACATTACCACTGCAAACAGTAAAAAAAAAAAAAGTCAGAAGAAATTTGAAATTTAACAGGCCGGCAACTGAAGGCCATGCATTGTTTGTGAAGCATCAGATAGATTGTGAACCTGGATTACCCTCTCAGTGGGGAAACAGGGGAGGGTCCTGCCATCAAAAAGTATATAAACTGTGTTTTGGAAGTAGTAGATGCGCTCTCTCCTGCTTGTGAGGTGCCCGCCATTGCAATCGTTTATATAAATTACTACTTCACTGAGATCCTCACCTGAGCCTAAGTTATTGGCTACGGAGTGTTTCTCACAATTTTGGGGCTAGTCTGGGAGCCAGTATCCTACCGGGGAGCCCCACTGCCGCAGCAGCAAGAAGGCATACCCTGCTGATTTCAGCGGTCCTGTGCATCGACGGTGGAGGTTCTGTGGAGAGCTGACAGAGGGCCTGAGACTGGTTAAAGAGGCAGGATCCATGAAGTAGTGGGGAAAGGAAGAAGGTAGGCACTCCAGGTTTAAAGAATTGATCTGGTAACTGTGCACAGACCAAGGTAAGAAATATTAAGTATTGCCTTGGGGGGTCAGGTGAGACTCTGTGTGATGTGTGAGTGAGATGTACTTTTGTATGAAGCGAGTGTGGAGTCCTGATCTGTGGTTCCGTAGCTCCGCGAGGGGCACGGCCGGAGACAGACGAAGCGTGAGATAAGGGAGAGAAAGGAAGAGTCTTAGAAAATTTGGTGTACGGTAAGCCCTTGCATAGGGAAGTGCTTGGCACTACACCGGGGAAATTTGGTGTACCGTAAGCCCTTGCACGGTGAAGTGCTTGGCAGAACACCCCCATTTTCCAGAATCAGAACGTTAGTGTGTGGTACACTGCAGAAGGGAAGTTTCTGTAGCAGCTCACTGACAAGGGCTAGGAAAAATGGGAAATATGAGTTCCAAGGGACAGGAAGGTATCCCTGGGGGAGTGCCTACTGACTGCCCTTTAGGAAGGATGCTGAGAAACTGGAATAACCCCAAAACTAAGGAAAAAGATAGGAAGAAAATGGTTAAATATTGTGTATCAGTCTGGACAAAAGAACCAATTAAGGAAACAACAGTATTTTGGCCAAAATACGGGTCTGATGAAAATTCAGGCTTTAAATTTATGTGTAAACAATAAGATTCCTTTTTCAGAGAAGGAGCCAAGTTATGCTCCCTATAATCCTAATATTGCACCGGTAGCAGCAGCAGTCACTCCAGGAAGGGAGACAGGGACTGCAATTAACACTGTCCCTAGAGAAGGAGCGTACTGGCAAGAATTACTAGGCTCTGGCAAGAATTAGAACAAGGTAGAAGATATATTGAGAATTTTGCCTTCCCTGATACTAACAGTACTAACAGTAACTGTGTATCCTCTTAGGTGAACTACCCCCCCTCCTTACCAGCAGAGAGGTTAGGACTTTTAAGAGGAGACGAAGTCTTTAACAGAGGACCTTAACAGCCTAGCTGAACTATTAGACCAGTTCCTACGACCTTATTTATACTCTTGGGGGGGGGGGAATTATGAATATAAGTATGTTGTTTACAGGGAAAGAAATGGGAATGATCAGGAGGAGAGCTGCTATACAAAAATGGGAAAGAGCTCACCCTCCAGGACCAGGGGTAATACCGGCAGAGCAGAAATACCCGCTTGCCAATCCTGGCTGGAATAATGATAGTGTGCAACACAGAAATCATATGAGAGACTTGGGGTCAGAATGAGAAAGTACTCGGGGATGAGTCCCGAGGACCCGGTATCCCAAGGGTTCTTGAAAGTTCATTTTGTAATTAAAGCATGGCAAGATACACAGAAAATGCTCCAGAAGGTGGGGGGATGTAGTGAACAGTCACTGGGAGGCCCTGCTGCGGGAGGCCCTGAAGGTGTGTTTCAGGAGGGGAGATGAGAAGGAAAAACAGAGAGCGAAACTAATGGTATTGACAGTGCAGTGGGTAGTGAGGCAGAGGGTTGTAGAAAGATGAATAAAATCTTCAGGGGGTGTCAGGGCCAGGCTGGAAAGGAGAGGAAGAGAGATGAAAGAATGGCTGGAAGGAAGGCTGCCTGTGTTGCGGCCTGAATCCTAGCAGGGACAGGCTTTGATAAGATGTTCTGTGTGGCCAGTGTTATAAATGAAGAATCATCTCAAACTGAATTTAGTAATATTGATAAAAGGAATATTTATAAAAGGCAAGTACACAGTGCTGGATGCGGGGGGAGTCTATTCTCTACCAACACGCGCACACGAACATCAAACATTACAGAACATTGTTTTTACATATTAAACCTGAGTACGCCTATACTTACGTACAATCAGAAAAGGTAGCAAACAATCCTTTAAGTTCCATGACTTAACAGTCTCCATTTTCCATTAATTTTCTTGATTATAAACACCGGAGAATTCCAGGGCTAGTCATGGGAACAATATGTCTCGCTTTAAGTTGTCAAGGAACTTGGCCTTCGGGCCTTATGTGTCCTATTCTTCCCAGACCGAAGAAAAGCATATCCATCTACTTTTCAAGGCCAATAGGGCCTGGGTCAAAAGGAATGTCCAGGTCAACAGGGGGCGTAACAGCAAAAGCCTTCGATGGCTGTAGCAGCAGAGGGGCCCATGGCCTAGCAGTCGGGTTAGTAAACGAGCCCGCAGCTCCCTCACTATCTGGCAAACCACACGTTTGTGACTGTGGCTCCACATGGCTCTTTAAGGCCTCAGAGATTGCTCGCCAGGTGCCGAGCAATCCCACTGCAACCTTGTAATTTTTAGTTGCAGAGTACCACACCTTGGCCTCAGTTTGGTCGCAAATTTCAGGCTCATAAACTGTCTGATTGTTAATAAGGAGAATAAGCTGTAAGGTTACCAGGACAGTCTTTGTTCCTAAGGACATATGATTCCCCATAATGCGCAACTGCTTACCAGCGAGGGGCAGTTGTGTGCGTGGGTCCGCTTCTCTCAGCTCGAGCTTCTTCCCAGCTCCTGTGTGACTATTTCCAGCGACTTTCTGTATGAGCTTCTTTGAGCAGTTTGCTGAGTCTGGCCGAACCTATCTTCATGAGGCAAACAAAGTGCCTGTTCCCATCCTAGTCTCAGTTCTGCCAGCGGAGACTAGACTCTGTTCCTTTTCATTCCTTCATTCTACTTCTTTATTGATGACAAAACTTCATCGTGTTGCCTTTTTTTTTTGATCTTGAGGGCAGGCTTCCCTCTTATACCCTTCACCCCACAGCAGTCCTTTTCAAAAACAACTTTTCATTGGTCAAAACAACTTTGCCTATAACAGCAACAGCAAACACCCAGAAACTTCCATGCCTTAAGGGCTGGAGAACAAGCAACCCTGAGACTGCATGGAGTCTCCTGAATCACTGTTCTTTGTTCCCTCTAAACTCTTTTACATGGCCTCATCGTTAAGAGTCTGATGTTATCATCAACCACGGGGCTTTCCGAGCCCCATGGCCACACTCCCACATCTCCCCCTTCTTTATTAATATCAACCATTTTCTTGACACGAATTACCATTCCATATATAACAGCCAGGCTGGCCACTTCAAATAGGAATATCCAGAGTGGAAGAAGGAGGAGAGAAGGAAAATGGGATGAAATACGGTATACTGATACATTGTTTCATCATCCTGGAGGGAGAAAGGTATGGAATTAAGTTGGACAATGACTGAACCTTTGGTGAAAGTACAGGCTGGAGAAAGATAGAAAGAAGTGTTAAAAAGGGTTATTGAAGGTGTTAAAGGTGGGGTATGTAGTGTTTGACAGAGCTGTTTGAAATTGAATGAGCAGGGAAAGAGGATGTAGGCATTATCTAAGTAACAGTCTAGAAGTTTTGGTATACTTGCTGTGGTGTTTGGTCAGTTCCCCAAGTATCGGGAAGGGGGGGACAGAGGGGAAAGCCTGCTCCACCAGGGGCCTCTCCAGAGGCTGCAGGGGGACTTCGGAGTGCCTCCTCCCCCTCCTTCTGCACTGACTTTGGTGTCTGCAGGGAGGTTTCTGGCTCCTCACTCGCTCTCCCAGCTGCTGTTGAGCAGCAGGGTTTTGTTTGTTTCTTTGTTTGTTTGTCTTCATGGATGTGCTCTCACAGAGGCATGGACTGTGTTGCTCATGGCTTGGCTCTGGGCAGCGGTGGGCCCCTTTAGGGCTGGATGAAACTGTCCCTTCTCTGCCATGTGGTGGCTTCTGGATTTTTCTCATGGGGGCTGCCACTGCAGCCCCTCCCCCCCGCCCGAACCTTGCCATCAAACCCAATACACTGGGGCAGCTGGGGCATTACTGGCTTGTAAAATACCAGGGATTAAATTAATTAATGAAACCCTAAAAAGTGATGGGGGTAGAAGGGGCTGGGATAACAGTGTCACTTTTGGGGGATATCAAGCTGAGACTAGGGGATAAAATGATCACTGGGCAATTATTGCATGTACCCAAGGCAGGGACTAACTTGTTGGGAAGGGATTTGATGATTGTTATATATGGAGTGGTAATTCGTGTCGAGAAAATGGTTGATATTAATAAAGAAGGGGGAGATTTAGGAGTGTGGCCATGGGGGTTGGAAAACCCTGTATTTGAGATAACATTAGACTCTTAACGATGAGGCCATCAGGAATGTAAAAGTGTTTAGAGGGAACAAAGAAGGGTGATTCAGGAGACTCCATGCAGTCTCTGGTTTCTTGTTCTCCAGATGGTTCTCCTGTTCTCCAGCCGTTAAGGCATGGATGTCTCAGGGTGCTTGCTGTTGTTGCTACATTCAAAGTTGTTTGACCAATGAAAAGTTGTTTTGAAAAGAACTGCTGTGGAGAGAAGGGGAATCTGCCCTCAAGATAAAAAAGAAAGGCAACAGGATGAAGTTACATCAATAAAGAAGCAGGAAAAAGAAGTGAAGAGGAACAGGCTGGCAGAATGGAGACCAGGACGGGAACAGGCACTTTGTTTGCCTCATGAAGATAGGTTCGTCCAGACTCAGCAAACCGCTCAGAGAAGCTCATACAGAAAGTCGCTGGAAATAGGCACACCGGAGCTGGAAAGAAGATCAAGCTGAGAGAAGTGGACCTGTGGACACAACTGCCCCTCGCTGGTAAGCAGTTGTGCATTATGAGGAATCATATGTCCTTAGGAACAAAGACTGTCCTGGTAACCTTACAGCTCGTTCTCCTTATTAACAATCAGACAGTTTATGAGCCTGAAATTTGCGACCAAACTGAGGCCAAGGTGTGGTACTCTGCAACTAAAAATTACAAGGTTGCAGTGGGATTGCTCGGCACCTGGCGAGCAATCTCTGAGGCCTTAAAGAGCCATGTGGAGCCACAATCACAAACGTGTGGTTTGCCAGACAGTGAGGGAGCTGCGGGCTCCTTTACTGATTCAACTGCTACGCCATCTTCATCGGCCCCTCTGCTGCCATAGCCATCGAAGGCTTTTGCTGTTATGCCCCCTGCTGACCTGAACATGCCTTCTGACCCAGGCCTATTGGCCTTGAAAAGTAGATGGATATGCTTTTCTTCAATCCGGGAAGAACGGGATACATAAGGCCTGAAGACCGAGTTGCTTGACAACTTAAAGCGAGGCATATTGTTCAAAAGGAATGGAAAATGGAGACTTGTATGTAATCAAGAAGAGGAGTGGAAAATGGAGACTGTTGAGTCATGGAACTTGGAGGATTGTTTGTTACCTTTTCTGATCGTACATATGTATAGGCATACTTGTGTTTAGTATGTTAAGCAATGTTCTGTATAGTTGGAATGTTTGATGTTTGTGTGTGCGTGTTGGTGGAGCGTAGACTCCCCGCACACCCAGCGCTGTTTACTTGTCTTTTATACCTTTTAGAAATACTTGTTTTATAAATATTACAATATTCATATTGAGTTGAGACCTCATTTATAACAATGATGAAATTGGACATTCAACTAGTAAATTGTTAGACTGGAATAACATTGTTATTAATGGAGTGCTCTCAGGCCCTGAGAGCAAAGATATATTCACCTGTGACTGGAAAGGCCCTGAAATGGGGGTAGAAGCAACAACATAGATGGACAGTTTTACCTCAGGGATTTACTGGACCACCAATTTATTTGGGCAAGTTCTAGAGCAGATTTTGGAGCAATTCCAACGTCAAAGGAGGTTTTGCTGTTACAAATATGTGGATGACTTTTTATTGTCAGGACAGGAGAAAACTGTTGTGAAAGAAGCTACTAACAAGCTATTCAACTTTCTGGGAAAGCAGAGCTTGGGAGTACTGAAAAATAAATTACAATAAGTAGAAAGAGAAGTCAGGTATTTAAGGTATCTAATGCCTGAGGGAAAACGAAGAATACAACCAGAGAGGATTCAGGGAATTGCTGAAAACTAAAAAAGAACCAAATTTTTTTTTAAGAGAAAGATTTTTTAAGGAATCAGGAGCCACGAAGTCTGAAGGAAAATGGATACTCCCTGATGGGAGAGAAATGCTGAATAAAGCACCTATGAGGCAAATATTAATTGTTTTACATCAACAGTCATTGGGAGGTGCAAGCAATGTGTGATGTTGTGCTAAGAAAGTATGTCTCTGCAGTATTATACACTTCAGTGAAGCAAATATGCAGAGGATGTACCATATGTCAAAAGGTAAATAAAAAGGTCATCCACCTAGAGGGGGATGGGAGCCAGGGATTCGACTTAATCAAAGTATACAGATAGGCTTTACTGAGTTACTTGTTTGTCCTAATTGACCATGTGACTGGCTTTACTGCAAGGGTTAAAGCAGGCCTTAGAAATTAAGTGGGATTTTTCACAGCCCCTGGCACCCCTCCTCTTGTCGGAAGGTGGAGCGAATGAACCAGACATTAAAGAAGCAATTAACTAAATTAGTGTTAGAAACCCAACTTCCTTGGGTAAAATGCTTACTCCTACAGGTTTAAACAGCACCAAGAAAGGATATAGGAATTTCACCATATGAGATGCTGTTCAGATTGCCCTATCTGGGCAGAAGGGATGAGATACCACAATTCAAAATAAGAGAGTTTCCTTAAGAACTGTATTCTGGGGTTGTCCTCTTCTTTGTCATCTCTCAGGACCCGTGGGCTGTTGGCTCAAACCCCACCTTTGGAATTCCCCATTCACCACCATCACCCAGGAAACCGGGTCCTGATTCGGACATGGAAAGTATCAACTCTGGCCTGAATGGGAAGGACCATTACTGACCACTGAAACAGTCGTAAGAACTGCGGAAAAAGGTTGGACTCACTATACTCGAGTGAAGGCATCCGTCAACACTAGTACCTGGGAAGCTGTTGCTACAGAAGACTTGTTGGAAGTTGAAATCGAAGAGAAAAATCTCATAGTGGACTCTGAGTGGGATAAAAGCTTACAATTATAAACTAACCTTTTATTTTCACAGGTAACTAATGAGTGTGGCTTGCAAGTGAGAGAAAGGACTGGCCTATAGCAAATCAAAGTGCTCCCAAGGGGTTTTTGTTCTAGTAGTATATGTATCTTATTCTTTGTATTAATAATTATTTGGAAATCTAAGGGTTAAAAGTAATGACAGGGAAAGTTCAACTATTAATTTTGTTTCTAGTAATTGTAGGCCTCAGAGAAGGCCTTGGTCAATTGGCAAGTTGGAAAAGGCATGACCAATAATAGTAAGACGGGATACCCCGTCAAAATATGGGTGACTGTGACAGAGGGTTGTGTACCACAATCCGTCACGTCTGATGCTTGTGAGGTGTTAGCTTGGGGAGATTTCAATGCCCAAGGACAATTGAGCAAATAACTGGGAGAGACCCAACAGCCAGATTGAGAATAGCTGTATGGAAACGATCCTCTATTGCCATCAGAGAAGGAGAAACTCGAGGAGAAAACAGGAGAGAAAACAGGAGGCCCTCTTTGAAATGCAGCAGTTCAAACATTTGAGATTGAAACAGGGTATGGGGATGTGAATGCCTGGATAGAATGGATCAAATATAGTGTCCAGAGTCTCAACCATAGCAATTGCTATGCTTCTGCCTTGGGACGACCAATTGCCCAGACTTCCCAAGGGGTGGTCCAAGGACTCCCAGGGGATGCGATGTATGATTGCATTGTAACAAGAAAAGACTGCCTGGAGAAATGAGGACTCTAAGTCTCTCTCTTTGCTGTTCCTTGCATGATAGCAATGTCGCGGTTCACCCTGCATTCTCTACAGCTATAGGTAACCATACAGCTTGCCTCTGACGGCAGGGTGTTAGTGCTACCCGTCATCTGGGAGAATTTGCCTTGTGCATGAGGACCTTGAATGCTACCAAGGACTCGATGGGAAACTGCTCAAGACTTGAGATCCCCAGGGCAGATCTCTGGTAGTACGGTGGAGGGAAGATCTTACGGTCCACCCTACCATCTAATTGGGGAGGCACTTGTGCACTTGTTCAATTAGCTATACCCTTCACCCTGGCATTTGAAAGAGAAACATCACAAATACACAGAAGAAGTAAAAGAAGCTTAGGAGTATCATTTGATGATAGAGTATACATAGATTCTATTGGGGTGCCTAGAGGAGTTCCCGATGAACAGGAAGCCAGGAATCAAATTGCTGCAGGGTCTGAGTCACTGTTCTGGTGGGTAACAATCAATAAGACTGTGGAATGGATTCATTATATTTATTATAATCAGCAGAGATAATCATAAATTATACAAGGGATGCGATAAGAGGGATCGCTGAACAACTAGATGCCACCAGCAAAATGTCTTGGGAAAACAGAATAGCATTAGATATGATGCTCGTGGGGAAAGGAGGTGTGTGTGAGATACTGAGCAATCATTGTTGCACTTTTATACTGTCCTGGTTTCAGTTAGGACAGAGTCAATTTTCTTCCTAGTAGCTGGTAGAATGCTATGTTTTGGCTTCGGATGAGAAGAGTGCTGACAACATGCTGATGTTTTAATTGTTGCAGAGCAGTGCTTACACCAAGCCAAGGACATTTCAGCTTCTCACTCTGTCCTGCCAGCAGGCAGACTGGGGGTGGAAGAGCTGGGAGGAGGGCCGGACTGCTTGTGGTTAAGCTGGGCATCGGTCAGCAGGTGGTGAGCAATTGTATTGTGCATCACTTGTTTTGTACACATTATTATTAGTAGTACTATTATCATCATTATTGTCATTATTATTGTTATTATTTTTGTCTTTATTTCAACTCATAGGCTTCACTTTCCCATTTTTCTCTCCCATCCCAGAGAGGGAGGGGGGGAGGAGAGTGAACAGCCATGTGGTGTTTAGCTGCCAGATGGGTTAAACCACAACAGAAGGAAAAGCTGTAAATGAACTTGTAAAAGAAATGAAGAAAACTGCACATGTCCCAGTTCAGACTTGGAATGGAATCGATCTAAGAGGATTATGGGAGGGGGCTTTATGGGTAGTGATTGGTTTGCTAAAATAAGGATGGTTGTATTGGGGATATGGGGAGGATCGTTAATAATTCCATGTTTAAGACCTTGCATTACCAGACTAATACACTCGGTTATACAAGGAATGCAAATATCTGCGGTACCTGTTGACCCAGAACCAGGGAAAGTGAAAACCCATTCCCTGATGATAATAAAAACAAACAAAGATCCAAAATTGGTATCAATTCAGCAAGTATTGACTCAATTGGAAAGGAAAACACGAATTAATACCATGAAAAAGGAGATGGGGGACTGTGAAATGTGTTCATCTGATTCGTGTCAGTATGGAACAATGCTAGGGCCGCATGGTATGATAAATGTGACCTTCTGTCTTACATACCCTTGTATAACCACAAGTCTAAGGAAAACAGAGTAGTTAATGTATATAGTTCTTGTATCTTGCAAAGGAATGGTCCAGCAATTCGTGTCAATAGAGCTTGAAGGGAAATGTATTTGTAGGCTTTTCCTTGAAGTCTCTGATATCTGGGGGGGGTTCAGAATAACTACTAACTATTGTGCCTATTGCATGGGACCCTATGCAAGTCTCTGATATCTGGCCAGGAGATTAAGGAGAAGGGGAAAGCTGAAGAATGACTAAAAGACAAAGCTTGCAGGGGATGCTGCACAAGTCTCTGACATACAGCCAAGTTGGACAAAGGAGAAGGACAAGAGGGAGGAAGACTATAAGCCTTCAGCACGAGAGACCCCCAGAGGGACCACCGGAGACTGATGCGCATGCTCCAGTAGGAGGGTTTGGATTCTGGAAATTAATTATAATGACCCTGTTTTTTTTAGAAGTAGTAATGAATATGTATTAGCCTAGGAGCATAAAAATCAGCTGCTTGATATAACTGGTGCGTGTCTTGGTAGAGCAGAGACTCCCAGCGCACCCAGCACTGTTTGCTTACCTCTATTCCTTTAATAAATTGTAAACTTTGATTATAGTCCTCTTTTGAAGACTGAGCGATATATATTACACCGTGAATCCTTGGCAATGACTGTCTCAGGAGAGGATATTTCAAGGACCCAGAAGGGTTCCACTGGGCTTTTGGCACAGCTACCTTAGAGACAGAGGACATTAAACAGTTGTCTACCTTGCCCGGTCTCTCAAAGGACCCTTCTGTTGTGGGGTTGCTGAGGGTCAAAGAACAGTGGGTGCCAATCGCTACCACGACTGTGCACCGGCAGCAATATCACACCAACCGAGACTCCCTGATACCCATCCATAAGCTAATTCGTCAATTGGAGTGCCAAGGAGTGATCAACAACACTCATTCACCTTTAAATAGTCCCATAAGGCCAGTGCGAAAGTCTAATGGCGAGTGGGGGCTAACAGTGGACTATCGTGGCCTGAAAGAAGTCACGCCACCACTGAGTGCTGCAGTGCCGGACATGCTGGAACTCCAGTAAGAATGGGAATCGAAAGCAGCCAAGTGGTACCCCACAACTGATATCACTAATGCATTTTTCTCCATTCCTCTAGCAGCAGAGTGCAGGTCACAGCTTGCTTTCACTTGGAGGGGAGTCCAATATACTTGTAATCGACTGCCCCAGGGGTGGAAACACAGCCCTACTATTTCCCACGGACTGATCCAGTCTGCGCTGGAGCAGGGGGAAGCTCCTGAACACCTGCAGTACATCGATGACATTATTGTGAGGGGTGACACAGCAGAGGAAGTTTTTGAGAAAGGGAAGAAAATAGTCCAAATCCTTCTGAAATTCGGTTTTGCCTTAAAACAAAATAAAGTTAAAGGACCTGCACGAGAGATCCAGTTTTTAGGAATAAAATGGCAAGATGGACGTTGTCAACTCCCAATGGATGTGATCAACAAAATAACAGCTATGTCTCCACCAACTAACAAAAAAGAAACACAGACTTTCCTAGGTGTTGTGGGGTTTTGGAGAATGCACATCCCAAATTACAGTCTGATTGTAAACCCGCTCTACCAAGTAACCCGTAAGAAGAATGAGTTTGAATGGGGCCCTGAGCAAAGACAAGCCTTTGAACAAATCAAGCAGGAAATAGTTCATGCAGTAGCCCTTGGGCCAGTCCGAACAGGACCAGATGTGGGGAATGTGCTCTACACAGCAGCTGGGGAGAATGGCCCCACCTGGAGCCTCTGGCAGAAAGAACCTGGGGAAACTCGAGGTTGACCCCTGGGGTTTTGGAGTCGGGGATACAGAGGATCTGAGGCCCTCTACACTCCAACTGAAAAGGAGATATTGGCAGCATATGAAGGAGTTCGATCTGCTTCGGAGGTGGTCGGTACTGAAGCGCAGCTCCTCCTAGCACCCCGACTGCCGGTACTAGGCTGGATGTTCAAAGGAAGGGGTCCCCTCTACACATCATGCAACTGATGCTACATGGAGCAAGTGGGTTGCACTGACTACTCAGCAGGCTCGCTGAGTAGGAAACCCCAGTCGCCCAGGAATCCTGGAAGTGATTATGGACTGGCCAGAAGGCAAATACTTTGGGATATCATCAGAGGAGGAGGTGGGTCGTGCTGAAGAAGCCCCACTGTACAACCAGTTACCAGAGAAGGAGAAGAAATATGCCCTGTTCACTGATGGGTCCTGTAGTATTGTGGGGAAGCATCGGAGATGGAAGGCTGCTGTATGGAGTCCTACACGATGAGTTGCAGAAGCTGCTGAGGGAGAAGGTGAATCGAGTCAGTTTGCAGAAGTGAAAGCCATTCAGCTGGCTTTAGACATTGCTGAACGAGAGAAATGGCCAGTTCTCTATCTCTACACCGATTCATGGATGGTAGCAAATGCCCTGTGGGGATGGTTACAGCAATGGAAGCAAAACAACTGGCAGCGTAGGGGCAAACCCATCTGGGCTGCTGCATTGTGGCAAGATATTGCTGCTCGGGTAGAGAACCTGGCTGTGAAAGTACGTCATGTAAATGTTCATGTGCCCAAGAATCGGGCTACTGAAGAACATCAAAACAACCAGCAGGTGCCAACCGAGCTGGACCTGTCCAATCAAACCTGTTACGTACTGTAGATGGGGATAAAGTTCCTGTAGTGCATGTAAGAAATATGCTGGGTAAAACAGTCTGGGCTACTCCTGCCTCAGGAAAAGGCAAACCTATTCGTGGAATTGTTTTTGCTCAGGGACCTGGATTCACTTGGTGGGTGATGCAAAAGAATGGAGAGGTCCGGTGTGTACCTCAAGGAGATTTAATACTGGGTGAGAATAGCCCATGAACTGAATTGTACCATGTTAATTACTATATAATACTGTATGTTACCACTACCATGACTACTATAGGTGACTAATTAGAATGTATGGAAAAGAGTGTAACCTGAGCATGACATAAATGGTATGGAATAAGGGGTGGATAGATGTCCTGGTTTCAGTTAGAACAGAATTAATTTTCTTCCTAGTAGCTGGTGGAATGCTGTGTTTTGGCTTAGGATGAGAAGAGTGCTGATAACACCCCGATGTTTTAATTGTTGCAGAGCAGTGCTTAGACCAAGCCAAGGACATCTCAGCCTTTCGCTCTGTCCTGCCAACAGGCAGGCTGGGGGTGCAGTAAGAGCTGGGAGGGGACAGACCCAGGACAGGTGACCCAAACTAGCCAAAGGGGTATTCCATACCATCTGACGTCATGCTAAACAATATATAGGGGTGGCTAGCCGGGGGGAGGGGGCCGGACTGCTCGGGGTTAGGCTGGGCATCGGTCAGCGGGTGGTGAGCAATTGCATTGTGCATCACTTGTTTGTACATATTATTTTCCTATTATCACCATTGTATTATTATTATTATTATTATTGTTATTATTATTTTGTTATTATTATTTTCCTGTCTTATTAAACTGTCTTTATCTCAACTCACGGGCTTCACTTTCCATTTCTCTCCCCCGTCCCAGAGAGGGAGGGGGGAGGGTGAGCGAACGGCTGCGTGGTATTTAGCTGCCAGCCGGGTTAAACCACGACACAAGCCAATCAAGCTATTTAATGAAACAAGTTCTCTAGTAAAATTTTAAGGCTTTTTTTTCCCCCTGTGGCCATGAACATGAGTGCCCCCTGACTCAAATGGTGTTCCTGATTCGACTCAGTAAAAGTTTTTCTGCTAAGATTTAAAAGTAACATTATTCTTCAAGAGTGGGTCCTTGACCTTGCCATAGAAGGCACCGACTTGCTTATTTCATTGTGAGAAGTCCTCCATCTTGAAGTTTTAGGGCAGACACTTTCATCAGACGTACTATAAATTGACAATCTTCAGCTAAGGTACTGATATTCATGACCCAACTCCAGAAAGTACAAGGAGTTTTTGAGATTACACATTGGAAAATAGAATCCACCCAGAAATTGGACTGAAAAATAGAATCCACCATTGGAAAATAGAATCCACCCTTAAAACTTGCTTGGCGTGCTCAAGACCAACAGAATTACTGCTGCTAATGGAGAAGAAAACAGATGGGGAAAGACAACATAGAATCACACATATCTATTACAGATTGACTAAAAGTGACTATGTATTTTAAGGCAGAGACCAACCTCTGGGTAATCCAGACCTCAGAGATGGGTCAAAGGGCATCACTTGTTTTCCCCTACTTTAAGGCTTAGGAAATAGCTCTGCCCTCTGAGAAGCCAAGTATCTATGTAGTTAGCTTTGACAGCATCAGTTTCAGATTGGCAGCTTTTCTGCGTAGACAAAAGAAACTAATTTATCCCCATTTGTGCTGATGGTACTATGAATCACCATTGGTTAATGATAGTCCTAAATATCTGCATGGTTTTTGTCCGCATATGCACCAAACTGAAATCATAAGAGCGAATTTCCAAAATGAAGAGAAACAGGTATTTGCTATAAACCTGAATGTAGGACATTTCAGACATTCCTGGCATCTGCCATGAATAGATGGCAACCAAAAAATGCTATGGAATGACATTTAATGGATTAATTCTTAAGAGACAGGTGACCAGGTATTGAGGGATTTTTGAAACAGCAAGGAGGCCATGACTTCCTGCAGCTGAGAAAACCAAGCTACCAGGGCAACTATGAGAAGTTCCCATGACAGTGTTCCCACATCGCCCAATTGAGGAATTTAGAAAAATATTGTTGCCAGCAGCTGGCTTCAAGGACGGGATCTACGTGACTGCTAATCACAAGGGGGTTGTTTTCTTGCAGGTGGAGTTGTTTTCTTGTAGTTGTTTGTCTGAGTGCTTTTGACCAATAATCTTGTGTGAGACACTATCCGCCCCTGTTAAGTTTGCTATAAAGTCAGGCTATTCGGGTAATAGAGCGAGAGCATAACCTGACCATACTAGTGTCTGTCGTGTTTTCGGCCGTTCTTCCTGCAACAACCAGGCTGTTCTAAACTATAATTGCATGCACCCCGTACGCAATCTTGCAATAAATGCCATAGATGCATAATGTTTGCTGATGTCATCACAACAGCTATATTCTGCTTATATAGACATATAAGCTGACTCAAGAACTTTAAAATTTGTTTTATAATTTGTTTTAAAATCCAAGGAGGAGAGTCCAGGAGAGTCCTTATAAACTTCAAATGTCAATCTGTATATCAGACAAACTTTAAGTTTGACCTTCTTGCAGCTCAAAATGAAAAACTCAAGTTAAATCTTAGGGTATGCAGAACTAACTCGAAGAGATATTTCTGCAGGCAATCATCCTGGTACAGACAGATAACGAATTCCCACCCTCTTAGCTGAAAGAAAATTACGACCTTGGCTCTCATGAAAAATCTTTCTACCATATGAAGACCAACCTAGAGTGCCCTGAACCTGGCCTTCATTAAACAAAGGCCTTTCAAATTAAGCAACCTGATCAAAACACAAAAATGTGTGCTTTGCACAAAAAGAGATGGTAACCAATTTCCCTTCCAATATAATAATCACTAATATCACACCCACTATCTGGAATTTAAACTTCTGCATAAAGTCATTTAGGTTATGAAGTTCTAGATGAGTCTACAGACTCTAATTCTTTTCAATAACCAGAAAGCAACTCCAATCATTTCCACTTTAAGAAATAAGGGTCCAGTTGTAGGACTACTGCTACTAGCCCAGAAGCATTTTCACTTCTTACCAAAGCAAGTTTTTACATTATGATTTCTCTCTTGAAGAGGGATGGGGAAGAGACAGCACAGAATAGAATCACACAAGAATTCAGGCTGGAAGGGAACTCCACAAGGCATCTGGTCCAAACCCCTCCCAAAGCATAGGCCAGCTTCAAAGTTACTTGAACAAGATTCCTTGTTCAGTTCAGTTTTGAATTGTCTCCAAGGCTAGTTTTCAACAAGTCAGAAAATTCAAACATGTAATCTTGATCACAACACACAGGACCTGCCTTGTTTAGAAGAATCTGGTTTCTTGATACCAGAAACTGGTAAGTCAAGGATATAGGATGGACATGAGAAACTGATTTTCAAGAGTCTCAACATTCAAAAAAAAGTCCAAAAGACAGCAGAACCAAAGACATATGCATAGGTCAAATGGACTATACTACTAGAAGTGCCAGCATACTGGTAGACAGCTGGATTGTTTGCTTGACAGTGATAAAGAACTTGTATAGCTAATTCCACAGAGCAAAGGGCAGAACAGAAGCTTGCTTCCTGAAGGCCTGTAGCGTATTACAAAATCTTTGACTGCAAATGCAGTCCTGAGAGATCTTACATTCACTGAAGAATCTTCACCCACACTTCAAAAAGAGATGTAGAGGATGCTGGTGAGTATGGTCACAAAGCTCTCTCCCAAAAGCCACTATAAGGGTTACACTGAAGGAACAGCAATATCTTACCTAGGAGTTTGTGCTCAAGAGCAGGAGGTTCTCAAAGAACAGTTAGTTCTAGGGATTTCTCAAATTCTCAAAGTCCAGAGACAGCATTTGACTGTAGCAGCAATATCATCAAAAGCTTATGAGGTCAAGAGAATGTTTTGCTGAAACAGAAGGCATTGCCTTCTTTCCAGATTTATCCCCCAACAGAAAAATAGACAGCAGATATGAATGTCCACCTAAGTAAAAGATTTCCACAGGAAAGACAGTTTTTAAAGCCAGGTGGATGAAACAAAGAGGAACCTTCAAAGAAAAAGAAAATCAGGAGACCCTAAACAGACTAAAGACAAGCTTGATGAAGACAATAGAACAATAGCAAAGAGACAGTCAAGCAGCATAGATCTGTTAAGCAGTTAATTGCTCAGATCTAGTAGGACAAGTAACCTAGAGGTAAAAGGAAAATGCGCCTTTTTTTCCCCTTACACATGGTAGCCTACTCCAGACACTAAGCTTGAAATATCACTGAACAATTTGAACACATATGAAAAGATTCCCAAAACCTGACTTTCTCTGCAGAAAATAGAATGAATGAGGACAAAAAGCATTATCTCTTCTTCACAGATAAGCACAGAAAGAGATCAGAGGTTTTACCTAAAGTAGCACAGGTAAGGAAAGGCTATTCCCAGTATTTACTCAAGCTAAACCTCTGTCTCTGTCTGGCCTCCTAAAATTATTCCAATATTTTTGGGACAACAGTCAAATTAATTCTTTATTTATTATCCCAGTTCTCAAGTATATTTCAGATGGGCTCATCCATTGTTCCAGTACAGCTGGGTAAACAGACAAAGTAAATTCTATCATGCAGGTTTACATTATAGCATTCAAAACCCTTTGCATACATGAGATTTATTTTTTTCTTTAAGCAAACTAAGAATGTGTTTAAAGGTGACTCGTGTTGAAAGAAGAGGAATGGAGAAGTCTGGGGAAAATCAGAAAGGAAAGGCTTCTGAAGATTGACTTGTTTCAATATCTTTTATCAAAAGAAAAAATAATCATAACTAATATTTGAAGCTTTAGTATATAATTACCCTTATTAAGGCAAAAAATGACAATGATATGGACATGAATTTTACTCACTGACATGAAAAGAAAGCAAGACTTTGTAGTCCTTTCAAGAAAAGTCTTCCTTTGGACTTAACTGTGAAATGACACCACAACTGTGTCAACAATGTTTAAGATGAGCAAGCAATTCATGAGAAATAACAACATTTTTTAAAAAAAAGGTAATATATATATATATATTAGCCTCCTCCCAAAAAGCTAATCTTAAGATTTTACAATCTTCCCAAAGCAGACCATGTCCTTCAGTACGCTTGCACAGTAATTAGTACACAACAGTACCTCATTCCTGATGAGGGCCTCTGGCATTACTGAAATATAAACACCAAACAACAAGAGACAGATGACATAATATACAGGAAGGGGCGAGTGCAGATATCCCACTTAAAATAATTTATTGCTACTCCTTTCTGACTATAATTCCACCCCATACCTATTGCATTTCTACAAATCGGGGGGGGGGGGGGGGGGGAAGAACCCAAGCTTAAAACACATACGCAACAAGAACCTATGTAAATCAAGGGAGTTAGCAGCTGTGTTGATAATCTTCTACAAATATGAAACAAAAGCTGCCATCTGTACTTGTAAATTCAAAGGCTAATAGGCAAAGCTGAGACTACAGGTCAGGCATTATCCTTCTTTTTAGGTGAAATAACTTGAGAATCCCAGTCCTGTAAAAACTCAGCCTGTCCCATTCTTGCGAGTGAAGTCCCACCCTATTCTGCAGAAGATGTACAAATTTACCAGCCAGGAACTTGCCAAGGTAAACTGGATTCTTGCCACTGTTTGAGATGGCACTGAAGCAGTAACTATATAACTAGGTCAGACCTGATTACCTAGAACAAGGGCAATTATCTTTACATCTCCATGTAAAGCTTCTGAAAATGGCCAAGACTGAACAGTTGAAAGCTGCAGCAAGAACATTCAAAAATCATTTTTGATACAAGAGATTTAACTACATTTTAAAATGGATAGTATTTTCTATTAACATCAGGGCAGAAGCCTATTGTCCAGTAGAGCTTTTCACTTCCGTTACATAAGAACTATGTCTTTGAATCTGAGTTAACTTTAGTTACCACTTTAATATTCACTTTACAATTAATGCTTCTTTTTATGGGTTGGTAGTAGGTAAACCAATTTCAGTTCAGCTTCTAAGAATTGAATTTATTATAAAAAGTTATGCACTGAAAACTCCTGTAATGAAACCAGAGTCATCATGAGATATTAACCTAGAGTTAATGCTGAGAAGGCCAGTTTCAATAATTCAATTCATGTCACCTTAAGTATCTTTTCAAGCTGAATTAACTTTATTTCACAAAAAAAAAGAAGTTCCATGTTCCAGTTACTGATTATTAACTCCATAAGAGTTCTGTCTTAAATCATATCACCACCATTTTCCCCACATTTTTATGTCACTACCACCTTCTTTAAATTTCGAGGACTAGCTTTTGTTATAAAGAAGCAACATCAGGTAAGAGGAAAATGTGACTTCAGAATTATTGTTACCATTATGTGATGCTAAAACAGACAAAAATAAAAGCAAACACAAAAGTAGCTGCATTAGTTCAGTCCAGCTGAGAACCAAGGCTGCATTTCAGCTACGTGTGCACAGCTACTGCAGTCACTTCCCTCCTGTACAACTCCACCTTTCTGCTACAATGCCATGGCAGTTCCCTAACACTGCAGTTCTCTTCACCTGTTAATTGTCTTATTCTAACAGGAAGCCCGGCATTTAGACACCAAAAGGAGATGCTTTCAAATTCCTATTGTGAAATATGATCATCTGATTCGTGACAATGTGGAACAATGCTAGGGCCTCATAATGAAATGTGACCTTCTGTCTTACATCACCTTGTATAAATAACCACAAGTCCAAGAGAAACAGAGTGGTTAGTGTATATAGTTCTTGTATCTTGCAAAAGAATGGTCCAGTAATTTGTGTCAATAGAGGGTTTAATATTAGAATTGTTTAATAATCATCATCAAAAGGAAGATCCAGGGCCCAACCTATTAAAAAAGGCATGGTCTTTTTTTTTTTTTTTTTTTTGTAGGATAGCCTTTGAATCGATGTTTACTGATAGAAACTACTGAAAGAGAATAGCAGGTAAAAACATTAGGTAGAGCACTTGCATAAATTGCCTTAGTTTTCAGGGCATTGTTTGCTATCAGCAGGCATACAAATCAAGTACCTAGTTATCAGAAAAAAATCTCAGCAACCATGTTTTCAAGTCTTTCTGCATATACATCTGAGAACCATTTTACCACTTATTTTAACACATTGTATCTCTAGTCAATGTTTTCTGCTTTTAAACAGCATAAATAATTATGGATCTTCTATAAACAGCTCAAATCGGATGGGTTGCCTTACAGACTTGAGAAAGCTCTTATTGACCAAACACATCATCTGTAATCTCCTTTTCAGTCATCAAAAGCCACAGTGAATATTTGAAAGGCTGTATCTATAGTGACTGTAATTATTCCACTGTTTAAGAAACAGAAGGACAGAAAACAGAAGACCATCTTATCTTTTTTGCTTAGCAAAGGCATGGGTTCCTATGGTTTCTACTGCACTACAACATGGTCAATTAACTTCACCCATTTTATTGATCCAAAACTTGCTTCTTTTTTTCTTTTCCTGTAATTCACGTATTAAGGGAAGGTCATGGGACACCAATCACTAAATAGTTACTAACACCATATAATGCAACATACTCAAGTTACAGTTCTAGAAGAGAGAAGATGTTTTGAAGATGTCATTAAAAAAGGAGATGGAAAAAAAGAGCTTACCTTCTACTCCTTTTCCTTGGCAGCACAGTTGAGAGAGGGAGAGCATTAGTTTTTCCTGTTGCTCAGCTAGGTACTTAAAGGCTCAAAAGTTCCTGGCATCCCCTGAACTGTTGCTGCAGAGGTGAGACATCAGAAGTTAAGGAAAAATACTGTTTCGTGAATAGTTAGAGTCAAATATATACCAACTTACTCTGTGTAAATCCAATTCAGATCCATAGTAGTTCAATTTAAAAATAGATACCATGTGTTTGAGTACTGCCTACTGATGATAAATCTGTCTAGAGATGAATGTTCAAATACAACCTTCCTTCTATTCAGAGAGTGGAAAAAGAAGAATTGCACCAAATTCTTTTATCATTGGAAAAGGGACAGCAGCAGGAGGCAGGTGATGACATTGTTTCAGTTGGAACAATTACAACCCTCTGATTTGTATTCAGCAAAGCCAGACACTACCAATGTTTATTTATAAATAAATAAATAGACAGCTGAGTAAGTAAATAGCCCATTTTTAAGCAAAGGCATGGATTCACAAGCCCACATACCCAAATCCAATCTCTTTGCTTGAGCACTGACGGCTCAAAAACCCACAGCCACAGATGCAGCGCTACAGGCCTTTTAAAGACCAGAAATGATTTTTGGACAGTAATCTGGAGAAGCAGCAACTGTGGTGTTTGCAAGGATGTTAGCAAGCAACAGTGTCCTGCCTTGCTGGCAGCATTGAAATTCCAACAGGAGATAAATCTACTCTTCACCTGTCATTGTGCAATTCCCTCCCTTGCTCATGTAGCATGGTAAAGCATTTATGCTCCCCCTTCTCCCCCCTCACTTTTAATTATGCATGCAGATGGGATAAGGGCTTGCTGTCCAAAGAGATTACTCTGAATAAATATTTTAATAACAAGTCACCGCAATTAAGGTAGGGAACAAAAAATTCTTCAATCTATAAAATGGTGTTGAGTTACAGATTTCCTTAACATTTTTATGACCTAATCATTGCTTCTGGGCAAATTCACGTTGCAATCATTTTTGCCAATCATGGCTGCATAAATAACTCACTGCTTTGTTACTCCCTGTTATGACCATTTTTTTCCCTTCTTCTTGTTCTTTTGGGGGAAGGAGGAACTTGCCAGGTTTTCTTTTTGTTTGTTTTGCTTTGTTTTAAATGAAAGGCTACACAGGGCATGAACAAAACCATTTAGGAAGGAAGGAATGGGAGGTTATTAAAGCCCAGTGTTTAAATCCATCAGGAGAGCTCCTAGTCCGCCTTTGCTCAGCATCTGGAAGAACAGGAGGATACAAATAGTGGTCTAAAAAAGCTAATTGCTTTCCAGAGTCAGCCTGCCTGAAGCCTGGCCTGTTTTACATTTCAGTTCATTTTGTAAGAGAGCACCAAAAGGCTGAAGTGATTTGCGGTGGTCTCAGGAGCCTCTGCCAGCTATGATTTATATAAAAGGAATTTTTTATTCCGGTTGTAACCATAGTTTGAAATGTGTTCATCTGATTCATCTTCTTCTGCTGTGTTGCCCCACACGAGGATGTCGTCAATGTACTGAAGGTGCTCAGGAGCTCCCCCTTGCTCCAGTGCAGACTGGATCAGTCCGTGGCAAATGGTAGGGCTGTGTTTCCACCCCTGGGGCAGTCGATTCCAGGTGTATTGGATGCCCCTCCAAGTGAAAGCAAACTGCAGCCTGCATGCTGCTGCCAAAGGGATGGAGAAAAATGCATTAGCAATATCCATTGTGGCGTACCACTTGGCTGCCTTTGACTCTAGTTCGTACTGAAGTTCTAGCATGTCCGGCACTGCAGCACTCAGCGGTGGCGTGACTTCATTCAGGCCGCGATAGTCCACCGTTAGCCTCCACTCGCCATTAGACTTTCGTACTGGCCATATAGGACTATTAAAGGGTGAGCGAGTCTTGCTGATTACTCCCTGACTCTCCAGATGGTGAACCAACTCATGGATGGGAATCAGGGAGTCTCGGTTGGTGCGATATTGCCGTCGGTGCACCGTTGTGGTAGCAATTGGTACCTGTTGTTCTTCAACCTTCAGCAATCCTACAACAGAAGGGTCTTCTGAAAGGCCAGGCAGGGTAAACAGCTGCCTAATCTTCTCTGTGTTCAAAGCAGCTATGCCAAAAGTCTTCTGGTATCCTTTTGGATCCTTGAAGTACCCTCTCTTGAGGTAGTCTATGCCAAGGATGCACGGAGCCTCTGGGCCAGTCACAATGGGATGCTTTTGCCACTCATTCCCAGTTAGACTCACTTCAGCTTCCAGTACAGATAGTTGTTGGGATCCCCCTGTCACTCCAGAGATACAGGTGAGTTCTGTCCCTTGGTAGCCTGATTGCATTAAGGTACATTGTGTGCCAGTGTCCACTAGAGCTTTGTATTCTTGTGGTTCTGATGTGCCAGGCCATCGGATCCACACAGTCCAATAAATCCGGTTATCCCTCTCCTCTACCTGGCCAGAGGCAGGGCCCCTCTAGTCCTGGTTGGAGCGTCTGCCACTTAATTCTTGCAAATGAGAGGCAGAGGTCCCTTCATCGTGGTCAAGAATAACATCAGCTCTTCTACTGCCTCTGGGGTACTGCCCAATAGAAACTGGAGCAGCATTTCTCTTAGGAGCCCCTCTTCTTGCTGTTGTATTTCCTTTCAGTTCACGTACCCGAGCAGCTAGGGTTGAAGTAGGTACACCATCCCATTTCCTCATATCTTCCTCGTGGTCACGCAGATAAAACCACAAGGTGCCACATGGTGTACGTCTTGGGTACTCTCTCTCTTGAGCAGGCGAATGCTGATTCTTAGTGGCTGAAGTATCACTCTGTCTAAATGAGGGGGAATATACTTGTTCCACGAGCTGGTCAAGTCCTTTAGACAGTTTCTCCACAGCTGAGACACAGGACTGTAGCGGAGCAGAGAGATTGTCTTCATATTTTTGAAGCTGGCAGGACAGATTATACATTGTTGGTGCCATCCCCTCATCCCAGTTAATTACTGCCAGGGTACTGGCATGTGCTGATGGTGCACTCCGCACAAATTTATGCCACATGGATGTTGTGCACTGGACTTCATCGGGGTCTTAAGGTGTCTGGGTGTTGTCCAAATCACTATAAATAATCTCCAGCACAGCTAATTCCCGCAGATGCTGGAGACATTTATCCACAGTGGTCCACTTGCCTATGTGATATACAATATCTTCCTTATGGGGATATCTTTCTCTCACAGCTGCCAGGAGTCACCTCCAGAGGCTGAGGGCCTGTGCTCCTCTCCCGATTACTTTGTCAATTACCCTTTCTCTAGAGAGGGATCCCAGCTGCTTGGCTTCATTGCCTTCTAATTGTAGGCTATTGGCCCCAGCATTCCAGCATCGAAGCAGCCAGGTGAGGATGTGTTCACCTGGGCGTCGACTATAATCCTTTTGTATTTCTCGCAACTCACTCAAGGATAAGGATCGAGTGATTTCTGATTCCTTTATGATTTCCATCTCTTCTTCCTGCTGTTTTTGTGATGGCTCTGCTTTAGAGGTGCCTGCCTTTTCCCCTTCTCCCTCCTTCTTAGGAGAGGCTTCTTCCCTTACTAAACGAGCTGACCTCCGTTTCCATTGTTTTGACTTGACTATGGGGGCGACTGATACCATAGTCGGTTGGTCCTCTGGGATGTGTTACTTGGTCCACAGCATGTGTTACTTGGTCATCAGATCAGAGACTTCCTCCCTCTCTTCAAGGTGCTGGATGACGTTAAACAGTGTTTGATAGGAGTAAGCCAGGACCCAGCACAATGCTGCAAGCTGTCGTTCTCCGGCATTATCAGGGTCAGGACATACAACTCTCAAACGTTCTACCAAGTTTTTAGGATTTAGCACTTGCTCAGGGGTGAAGTTCAAAACTATTGGAGGAGACACTCGTGACAGGTATCTGCCAACATCATCCCACACACCTTGCCACTCACCAGAAGACTGTTTCGGGACAGATTCCCAAGTAAGTTTTCTAAACAATCGACTAATCTTAGAGAGAAAATGAAACCTGTTATTCAGAATTAGAAATAGCAATACATGGGTTACAGATGGATCTTCAAAATACTCCCAAACTGTTGTAATTAGCCCACTGTGAAAGAAGGAGGAGGTACCATTCCTAATATTATTAATAACCTGGTGTCCAGATGAGAAAAGGAAGGCGGTGTAGTTCTGAATATTCTCTGAAAGATAGTTTCCATGAGACCCAAATGATAACAGCGCAGAGCCTGAATTCCAGATTAAACTCAAGGTCAGTGCTTGGCAGCACAGCGAATTAAAAACAGTGAACACAGATGGTAGCACTTTGTCGGATCGGATATAGAGGAGAAAGGAGAATATGACACGGATTGCATGACATATGATCAAAGCTATTATTAACAGGACAATGGATATGGTTACTAGCAAGTAAGTGTGTTAGTTGTATGCGTTTAATCAATTCTATTGTTATCTCAACCCTTCGAGCCCCACGTTGGGCGCCAAAAAGGACTGTGGTGGTTTTACCGTGCTGGGCAGCTAAACCCCACAACCGCTCTCTCACTCCCCCTCTTTTAGATGAGGAGGGGGAGAAGTAAAGCAAAGAACAACTCACGGGTTGAGATAAGGATAATTTAATTAAAGGGAAAAAATAATAATAATAATATAAAGATTATTATGAACAAAACAATTTAACTAAAGGGAAATAAAAAGGGAAAGGGGAAAAGGGAGGGGGAAAGGGAAAAATAAAAAGAAGGGAGGAAAACAAACAAACAAAATTAATGAAGGCTATATGGAAGTCCAGAGGAAAGAAATTACTCTCTACTTCCCACAAATGAGCGATGATTGACCACGTCCTTGAAGCAGGGCCTCAACGCACATAGCCGGTGTTCAAGAGGAGGACTGACGTTTTCCCAACAAGAGCCCACCCCTCCCCTCTTCTTCCTGTTTCCACCTTTTATTGATGAGTGTGACATCACATGGTATGGAATATTCCTTTGATTGGTTTAGGTCGGCTGCCCTAGTGATGTTTCTCTCCTCACTTTTTGCCCACCCCCTAGGAGGGTTAGAGAAAGGCCCGATGCTGTGCCACTGCTGCTCAGCAGTAGACACAACACTGGTGTGATAACACTGCTGTTCCAGCTACAAGTGCAGAGTACGGCACTGTATGGGCTGCTGCAGGGAAAGTTAACATTCCAGCCAGACCCAGTCCACCCAGTAACTATGATAATTCTCCATAATGTGCTGGTACATTTACTGCAGAATACTTTCTTTAAAAAAGCTTTAATATTAGATCTTACTCTACCATTCTATTGAATTTTTGCTAAAAGCAGCATGATCTCTTTTTTTTCTCCACTACAAATTAGCCAGGCAATAAACAACAAACACTGCCACAAAAATATTTGTCCTTCAGGTATAATGGGGGCATACATGTTCAATGGGAATGTGATCTCCAAACAAATACATAGGTAATGACAAATATTTTCATAATTTGCTTTATAAAAGAAGAAAGGATTTGCTGTAAGGGTGAAGAAACCTATAAGACAAGTCCTGCAGATCTGCAATCCACAGAAAACTGTGTGTGCCTAAACACTCACAAGGAGCACAAGATGTTAGTTACCTGAGAGAAGTGGTACTTGGCATTTCACTAAACTGTAGTTTTATATCCAAGAAATATGCATTTGAACATATCCTAGTAATACACTTCATGCAATTTGTTAATAAAGTATTTAGATTGTTCATGGGGGTGGGAAGGACAAAACAAAAAAATCAACTTCAGAAATCAACTTCAGAAATGTTAAGATTTCAACACTAAATTTACATGTCATACTGCAAGGAATATATGTTTTACAGAATAAATTAGTTAATTTCATCACTGAATGCAAGTTATAGAATTAAGAGTTCATTTATGACTCTTAAGAGATAATATCCTCAGTGGAGATAGAGTTGACTTTGCAAAGAGCCACTGCATGCAGCAGTGGCACACTTACAGAGGCCAGGAACAGATTTCCAGGGAGAGGAACGTTAGGCAGGGAACAAAGAGCTTCTTATGGGTGAGGCTTCAGAAGAAGGCACAGCCAACCTAATGCTCGACTGCCGCCAGAGAAACATTTCTGCTCACCCCCAGGAGTCTCACCCCTCCATCTGCACCAGCTCTGCAGCTCTCCCAAGCCCCCCACTTATCCTGAGGGCTTAGCGGACCAAACCAACAAATCAAAGGGTCAGTTAAGTACAGGAGCTGGCACAAAACAAGCAGAGAAAACGCGCAGCTCGAAGACAGGCTACTCTTCCAGCAGCAGCACCCTGCCTGGTAGGGTCCCTCCACCTTGCAAAGTCTCAATCCTACTCTTTCTCCAGCTCAACTCCTAAAGCCTCAAGCTTTTATGTCTGCTAAGACCATACCAACTGTGCCCAGCTTAATCCTTGCTGAATATTTTTAGCTCACTCACAGCTGAAGCAGGACAGCCAGATACAGATCCTTGCTTCCCCAGAATTTGGAGGAAAAAAAAGAGGTGGAGAAAAGTACTAGCCACAAGCATACCTGACCTCCAGTAGCATTCCCAGTACAGCATTTCCACTGCTTCTCTGATTGTAAGCAAAGCTCACCTTAAAAGCCAAAATATTTTGGTTTAGAGCACCCAGCAACTTCCTAGAAAGCTTTCAAGTTCTCCACATCAACCTCCACATCTTTCTGTGTGCAATGTCCTCTTTTTGGCCACTCAGATACCCACTGGCCTGCCCATCTAGAATAGAGGTTTCCAAATGTAGCCAGCACCAGCCTTTATGCAAGGGTGAGCTATTTGCTGAAGTTCTGTCTTTCCCAAATCACTTCTCGTAAGAAAGAAAGACAAAAACAAACTGGATTTTTTTCTTTAGAGAGATTTTTTACCCTGTATCATTTCAGAAGTGCTTGGTTTTACCACCTTTTATTGTAAGGGAAGAAACACATTTAAGCAGACTCCAATCACAGCAATTTGGGGCTGGAAAAAAAGTTTTCTAGAAGCTATTACCATTAGAGGAGAGCACTACTAACAAGATTTTTTTTTTGGCAATCAAACCAATAACAAAGGCCCTGTTGTGTTTTCAGTGTGTGAGAACTCCTCGCCTAGTGACTCACTCTTCAATGGTTTGTCACGAGCAGTTTTGGGAAAGGCATAAGCTATAGCATTTGCATTTTACACCTGGAGAAAATGTGACACAGGGAGTCTTTGGGCACATCTGTGCACACAGGTGCAGCCCAGCAGTTCCACGCTCCACATGCCAGCTCCAGCACAGGTCTTGTAGCTGTAGGGTAAGTCACGTAGCCCAGGCGCAGTACTAACAGCCCGGATCCATCCTGCAGCTGATTAGCTTAGAGTGCAAGATTGTCTACATCCGCCCATGCGGACACATACTAAGAAACTTCCCAAGCATCAAACAAGCTGCTGAGGGATGACATACTCCCATAGTCCCTGACTCGGACCATCCTTCCATTCTGATCCATGTCCAGAAGAGAACATAACAGTCACATCTCTATCTTCAACAACAGGAAGCTCCAGTCCCACCAGCCCCTACATCCAATGGAAGATTCTCAAGAGACTAAGAGCTAGTACAGAAACATGCAAAGACAGATAGAGCAAGCAAAGGAAGAGAAAAGTCAAACAGGCACAAGTTTAAATTTAAGTAAGTCAGCAATAACTTACCCTTTGTAGTAGAGACACAAGGAACCTTCAGGGATATAATTTCAGCATGTGATGAAGAAAGCTTTTTGACATCTGCAATCATGATCTAGTAAACACAAAATACTTTTCTTTTTTTTTTTTTTTTTTAATCCTTGCTTAAGGACACGTCTCTAGAAAGCTGACTAGTTATCATATTGGCAGTTTCAACAAAGACCAAACTCTCTTTGCTGCCTGAAGTAGTCCCTTGAAGACAAAGGTTGAGAAAAAACTAGAGCGACAAGGAGAAGCTGAGAAGTACCAGCACCACTAGCTCAAGGCTGCTGAAGCTAGACTGGGCACTGAAAGAGGGCTTAAGTCCCCAAAGAAAAGTCTATTCAGATAGCCACAGGCAGATCCGAGCTTGCCCACTTGCTCTCCAACTAAGTGTATTTAAGCCAGCTCTATTCAAGAAGTTGTGCAGCCACAACAGCACAGCATCTAGCACATCGTGCTTAAACCAGTTTACTGTGCTTGGATGTTTTGTTTTATGTTTGGCTGCAACTACACCGTTTCCAGAGTGCAACTGGACTGTGCCCGGAAACTTGAACATAAAAGCAAGCTCACATTCACTGAATAGACATGCTTCTGTGTCTACAATTTTAGCACCCTGTATGACTGTGACATCCTATTGCACTATTACTCATTAGTCCAAAAATGTCTTAGAAAATGCCACCGACAAGCAAGGCTTGATCTCCACTTAAATGCTTATCATACAAGGGTTTGCACAGGGTCTGCAGAACCCCAAAGGCCCCCAACAGCCTCGTGGCAAACTCCACTACAAGTGTGCTCAGTCTGAAGTGAGCCCACATTTTTCCATGCATCATCCAAGCATATATTTTTTCAGTATTTTGACATGAGGCAATGAGGCTTATTTTCTATTTTAAAATTTTGCATATCAATAGGAGAAAGATATCGTGTCTTTTGGGAAAGAAGCAATATGTATGCCGTTCTGATTTCCACCTGCAGGCTCGCTCTCCTTCCTAGCCAAAGAAAGGATTAAAATAATGTCGCTTCAACTACTTACATATGAAAAGTTGTATGAATAAAAATAAGCTGCTGGTATTAATAAATTAACACCTAAAAGGAACACTTTAAAATATAAACTAAGATATTCTAAGCTCTTTCCTTTAGCATTAAACAATTACATACTTCATTGGAAGCTGACCGACATTTACTTTTAATACACAACTTGCATTCAATATATAGACAGTTCTGCATTTTGACAATCTCGTCTCAGAAAAGCAACAAGACTGCATTTCAGAAATTAAACCATCCAGGCACAGATCAAAGTCACCCCAACACATTTCTTCTACCTTTAAAATTAAGAGAAATTAAAGTAAGTAGCTTGAACCTATGTGAATCATTGTTCTGAGAAAGGGTAAAGACTGGTAACTTCTATGAAGGTTTATTATCTAAACTCTAAAGATGCTGCAAAGACTGAAGTTAATAAAATGTTTTATGAACAACTTCACTTGTTCTTATATAACTGAGTTTATGTGGACTCTGGCACAATGATGCTAAGAACCTGTAGGGAACTTTCTGTACAGCCACTTGTATTAAAAGAAATCATCTGGTGCAAGTCTGAACCTTATGAGCCTTCAATTCAAAACAGTCTTCTTCTGATCTGAAGTCCTCAGGAAGCACATTTCTGAAAACGCTATAAAGAAGCAAGTCACATATAATAAGATAGAGTGATCTGCAATCTGGAGTCCAACAGTTACATTTTAATTTACAGTTGAATATTTTAATATTGTAGTCCAGTCAGTAGATTAACTCAAAATGCGAGAATAAAAAGGGAAGATGCATAGGGAAAATGGTCAGAAGGTCCACAAAAGTTAAGAACTTCACTTCTGTTTGAAGCATCAGCATTATTGTTGAATGTTACAGCTCTTGTATCAAGGAATTTCTTAATACATTCCCATTCTGTTAGAAGGTAAATTAAATTTACGTTCTTTGGGAATATGGTATTGCAATTAGTTCATGACTTGATTACACTTTGAAGTGAGCCAAGCCTGCATATGGTACATACAAATTAGTTAAGTTATGGTTACCTACCTTAAGGAAAGCTAGAGAGTTCAGCACAAAGTTAGAGAAAAAGACACAGCAGTCATTTTAAGCTTTCAGGAAGAATATGTAAAGCATCACATTCAAATCTATTCTCTGGATTTACTGATATCAGGTGGGAACAGAAATAAAAAAGTAGCTTCCTGAACAGCTGAACAAGTTGTTTTCAATAAATAATCTTTCAGTTTCCACCCATACCACCTGTAGTACAACTGTTAAAATTGATCCTAAAACAAAACAAAACAAAAACAAAAAACAAACAAACAAAAAATATATAATATATAAGAATTCCTACCCTGGTTAATCACCAGTATGATTTATTCGTAATACTTGCAATTCTTTTTTTATTATTATTTCTTTTATAGACATCCTGAGTTTTATATCATCTACCAAGATGCTCTGTTCCACCCAGATGATGAAATTCCCAAGATCATTTTAAAAATACTGAAAAATATTGAGATGCACAATATACATGTAGTGCATCTAAAAATTGGCCAAACAAAAAGATAATCAGTATGGTTTAAAGAGAGCAAGGAGAGCATTCAAACGTAGAACTAATTCCCAACATTGTATATGAAGTCAGAGAAATTTCTATCATATTTTGAAAATGCAAGAGCAGTTTGGGGTATAACTGCCAACAGGATATGCCAATCACCCTGGACAGTTTGTCTGCCATGTTCTCTGGTTCAAAGGTGGGTAAGGATAAAAACATCACACGTCATCATATGCCAGCAGATGTGCCTGGATCAATAAATGCAAATACCATCTCAGGGCTTGCATTTCCATTCCAAGTGGAAAACACAGTTAACACTTCATTAACACAAACAAAAGGATATTTACAGGCAAAGAAAAAAAAAAGAAAATAAAGGTTTATTGCACAGCCCACCTGTGCTAATGAGTTTCTTCTAATGAAAAGGAAGGAAGAATACAGCACACACAAAACAAGTTGGGCCACTACTCACACCAGTGAAAATGTTTTTTCACAATAATGAACACAAGGAATCTGAAAACAGAAAAAACTAAGAACCTGAATACACAAAATACAGACCACACAGATCATCATAAACACCTACTGGTCCTGCCACGGGCCATAAAAAGTTACTTATGGCTTAACAACTGCAATGGCAGGAAGTTTTCCACACTGGCAAGAGCTTTCTCAGAACATATCTGCTCCTTTTAGGGGAGTTTTGCCAATGTCAATAGAAACTTTCAGAATTTCAAGATTTCTTTTGACAGTTGATTAGATGGCACAGCTACCCTGCCTCTTCCACTGGAAACTGTTAGGGAACCTGTTACTTATGCATTTGTGTATCAGCCAGTAAATATATGATCCTTTTTTGTGGGGAAAAAAAGGAGCCCGGAGATTTAGCCACATACAATTTCCATGCAGAAAAGTCCCGGAACCTGAGAACAACACCACACATTTCATTGTTAACAACAGAAAACAATCTCAACCTGCACAGTGTCAGAAGGCAAAGCCAAAAAAGCAGGTATTGCACCTATCAATATCCACACAAAAAGAGTACTAATTTTTTCCTTTAACATATTTAGAGCACAAAATTAAAAAAATAAAAGGAACACTGTAATTTACCTTTCATTTTCTATCAAATTGCTCATAACTGTAACCATAAAATGATAATATTCTACCATATGTACATCTGCAAAGCCCACAAAAGCACTGGTCAGCCCCTGCAAGAGGAAAAATCACAGTATCACAGAATTTCTAGGTTGGAAGAGACCTCTAGATCATCGAGTCCAACCTCTGACCTAACACTAACAAGTCCTCCACTAAACCATATCACTAAGCTCTACATCTAAACGTCTTTTAAAGACCTCCAGGGATGGAGACTCCACACTTCCCTGGGCAGCCCATTCCAATGCCTCACAACCCTTTCGGTAAAGAAGTTCTTCCTAACATCCAACCTAAAACTCCCCTGGCGCAACTTTAGCCCATTCCCCCTCGTCCTGTCACCAGGCACGTGGGAGAACAGGCCAACCCCCACCTTGCTACAGCCTCCTTTAAGGTATCTGTAGAGAGCAATAAGATCGCCCCTGAGCCTCCTTTACTCCAGGCTGAACAAACCCAGCTCCCTCAGCCGCTCCTCGTAGGACTTGTTCTCCAGGCCCCTCACCAGCTTCGTCGCCCTTCTCTGGACTCGCTTGAGCACCTCGATGTCCTTCTTGTAGCGAGGGGCCCAAAACTGAACACAGTACTCGAGGTGCAGCCTCACCAGAGCCCAGTACAGGGGGACGATCACTTCCCTAGCCCTGCTGGCCACACTGCTTCTTATACAAGCCAGGATGCTGTTGGCCTTCTTGGCCACCTGAGCACACTGCTGGCTCATATTCAGCCGACTATCCACCATCACTCCCAGATCCTTCTCCGCCAGGCAGCTCTCCAACCACTCATCTCCCAGCCTGTAGCTCTGCTTGGGGTTGTTGTGTCCCAGGTGCAGGACCGGGCACTTGGCCTTGTTGAACTTCATGCAGTTGACCTCAGCCCATCGGTGCAGCCTATCCAGATCCTCCTGCAGAGCCTTCCTACCCTCAAGCAGATCGACACACGCACCTAACTTGGTGTCATCTGCAAACTTACTGAGGGTGCACTCAATGCCCTCATCCAGATCATCAATGAAGATATTAAAGAGGACCGGCCTCCAACTGGATTTGACTCCATTCACCACAACTCTTTGGGCCCGGCTATCAGGACAGTTTCTAACCCAATGAAGCGTACGCCAGTCCAAGCCAAGAGCAGCCAGTTTCTTGAGGAGAATGCTGTGGGAAACTGTGTCAAAAGCCTTGCTGAAGTCAAGGTAGACCATATCCACAGCCTTTCCTTCATCCACCAAGCGCGTCACTTTGTCATAGAAGGAGATCAGGTTCATCAAGCAGGACCTGCCTTTCATAAACCCATGCTGACTGGTCCTGATCGCCTGTCTGCCCTGTAAGTGCCGCGTGATGACGTTCAAGATAATCTGCTCCATGAGCTTCCCTGGCACTGAGGTCAAACTGACAGGCCTATAGTTCCCCGGGTCTGCCCTCCAGCCCTTCTTGTAGATAGACATTACATTTGCTAGCCGCCAGTCAACTGGGACCTCCCCCGAAAGCCAGGACTGATGATAAATGATGGAAAACAGCTTGGCCAGCTCCTCTGCCAGTTCTCTCAGTACCCTTGGGTGGATCCCATCTGGCCCCATTGACTTGTGTACATCCAAGTGCCGTAGCAGGTCGCCAACCATTTCCTCATGGATAGTGAGGGCCACATTCTGCTCCCCATTCCCTTCCACCAGCTCAGAGTACTGGGTATCCAGAGAACAACCGGTATTGCCGCTAAAGACTGAAGCAAAGAAGGCATTAAGCACCTCCGCCTTCTCCTCATCTTTTGCAACTAGGTTTCCCCCCGCATCCAGTAAAGGATGGAGATTCTCCTAAGTCCTCCATTTTGCGTTGATGTATTTGTAAAAAGATTTTTTGTTATCTTTAACGGCAGTAGCCAGATTGAGCTCCAGATGAGCTTTGGCCTTTCTAATTTTGTCCCTGCACTGCCTCGCAACATCCTTATAGTCCTCCTGAGTGGCCCGCCATTTTTTCCAAAGATTATAAACCCTCTTTTTTCTCCTAAGCTCAAGCTGCAACTCTCTGTTCAGCCAGGCCGGTCTTCTTCCACGCTGGCTTGTCTTTGGGCACGTGGGGACGGACCGCTCCTGTGCCATTAAGATTTCCTCCTTGAAGCGTGCCCAGCCTTCCTGGACTCCTCTGCCTTTCAAAACCACCTCCCAAGGGACTCTACCAACCAGTGTCCTGAGCAGCTCAACATCGGCCCTCCCGAAGTCCAATACAACGGTTTTACTGGTCCCATTCCTGGCCTCGCCAAGAATAGAGAACTACACCATTTCGTGGTCACTCTGACCAAGACACCTTCCGACCACCACATCCTCCACCAGTCCTTCTCTGTTTGTGAAGAGAAGGTCTAGCGTGGCGCCACCCCTGGTAAGCTCACTAACCAGCTGCGTCAGGAAGCTATCTTCCATGCTCTCCAGAAACCTCCTAGACTGCTTTCTCAGGGCTGTGTTGTGCTTCCAGGATATGTCAGGGAAGTTGAAGTCCCCCACGAGAACAAGTGCTGAAGATTTCACAACTTCTGTCCGCTGCCTGTAGAACTCCTCATCTGTCTCCTCATCCTGGTTCTGTGGTCTTAACAGACTCCGACCAGGACGCTAGTTTTGTTGGCCTTCCCGCCGATCCTAACCCAAAGGGACTCGACCTTGTCATTCCCAGCCTCAAGTTCCACAAAATCGAAATATTCTCTAATATAGAGAGCCACACCACTACCTCTTCTGTGCTGCCTGTCCCTTCTGAAGAGCCTATAGCCAGTCATTGCAGCACTCCAGTCATGAGAGTGGTCCCACCACGTCTCCGTGATGGCAACCAAGTCGTAGCCTGCCTGCTGCACGATGGCTTCCAGCTCCTCCTGTTTGTTACCCATGTTGCGTGCATTGGTGTAGATGCACTTCAGCTGGGCCATTGCCTTATCCCCTGGCCTTGCCATTGTTTCCCCTGGCACAGCTCCAACAAGCCTTGCTTCAGCCCCATTCCCCATCTTACCAAGTTTAAAGCCCTCTCAATGAGCCCCGCAAGCTCCTGGCCTAGGATCCGTTTTCCCCTTAGAGATAGGGACCCATCTGCAGCCATCAGGCCGGGTGCCAAGTAAAGCGCCCCATGGTCAAAAGAAAACAAGATTTCTGTGTTGGCACCAACCTCTGAGCCACGTGTTTATCAGGTGGGCTTTTCGTGTCCTGTCAGTACCCCTCCCTTCCACAGTAGGGATAGACAAAAACACCACCTGTACTCCCACTCCCTCCACTAATCGCCCCAGCCCCCTAAAGTCCCGTTTGATAGCCTTGAGGCTTCTCACTTCAGTGCCATCACTGCCCGCCTGGACTATCAAAAGAGGATAATAGTCAGAGGGGCGAACCAGGTTGGGAAGCTTCCTGGCAACGTCCCTGACCCTGGCCCCAGGAAGGCAGCAGACTTCCCTACGGGTAGGGTCAGGCCGACAAATAGGGCCCTCTGTTCCCCTGAGAAGAGAGTCTCCCACAACAATCACCCTTCTTTCTTGGAGGCAGTCCTGAGGCGTGGAGTTGACTTCCTCACCCTAGGCATCCTCCTGGGTAGGCTTCCGACTTCATCCTCACCCACTGGTCTCTCAAGCTCCAGGGCCTCAAACCTGTTGCATAAGGGCACCTGGGAAGGTGGGGCCGGAAGTGGAGGGCATCGCCTGCGATGTCGAGCAGGGACCTGTCTCCATTCCTCCTCAACTCCCAGGTCCCCTCCCTCTGCCCGATGGCGACAGGGCAGGGGGTCCACCCCCATTTGGGGTTTTTCACCCCGGTACCTCTCCTTGAGGCCCTGCAGGGAGTCGCTCCACCAGTCTATCTCCCGCTCGCACTCCCTGATATCCCTCAACCTTTCCACCTCCTCCTTGAGCTCTGCCACCATGCGGACCATGTCATCCACCTGCTCACACCTCACGCATGTGGTTTCTCTGCCTCCCGCTGATGGCAGCAACAGGCTCAGACACTCCCCGCACCCAGTGACCTGAACTGCTGCATTTTTGAACGGGTAGTCAGTCTGGGTGTGTACCGTCTTTCTGGAGAGCGCACCATGCCTGGTGGAGACCATTGCAGCCTAGCTAATGGGAGGCTGTCGTTACAGGAGGTGTTCGTATGGGCGGGGGAGAGCGCTCTGCCCTGCCTGCGCGATCTGCCGCGCCGCGCTCCTGGTCGCTTGCGCTCCCAAGGAGCGGCTTTTGAACGGCCGGGGAGGGGGCGCTGCTGGCTCCGCCTACGCCTTGTCAGCCTCCCTCACGAGGGCTGCCGGGTCCTGGCGGCTCCCTCAAGTAGGCTCGATGCTGGAAAAATTAGCCCTGCCTGGCCCGATCCCCCGCTCCACTGCAGAACACGTCTGCCCCGGAGCCGATCGCCTCGGCAAGTATGAAAATTGTATGAAAACTCCCACTTCTATAACAAGCAAAATGTTTTTGTTCTGTTTGTTTTAAGCAATTCAGAGCTTATCTTACAAGTTAAAGTATAAAGTTCCCATGAGGATTTGACATGACGAGAGAAACACAGAAAGTTTAAAAAAAAAAAAAAAGACAAAAGAGTAAAAGCTTTGAGCCCATTTTATTGTCAATGTTAAAGCACATCTGAGTCTCAAATCAAGTTTTAGTGTATTAGGCATTATATAAAAAGAACAAAAAACATTTCTACCCCTACAACCCTCACATGGAAAAGGGAAGTAAGTAATGCTAACAACACACAACACAACAGATTTTAAAGTGAGACATGAAGACATCTATGAGGCAGGGGGGTTGCAGATGCTTATGAAGAGACCTATCTACATAAAAATTCTGCATAACGATGGCTATCTGTGAAATTTCTCTGCATGTCACTTAATTACAACATCATTTGCAAAGTGGAGGTACGTACCAGCCTCCCAAAGGCAAGTACTGATAAAAAGAGATATAGATTGGGAGGAGTCCAAGAGGGGTCCAAAAATGAATACTAGTTATCAGTGCCTCATGCTGCAGAGAACAGAGCTGCTTATGGATTCAAACAGGAACAACTCTGTCAAGGTAGTGAGAACAGCATGATCTATCTTCACATTAGTTTTGAATGTACATGTGAGGCACACAGCATACAGAAGACAGAGAGAAGGACATCTTAACCCAGAAACAGAACGAGATTTAATGCATGTTAATACAGCAGTGAACCAGATACGGTCATGACAGTTAGCATGCTGGAGGGAAGGGATGCCTCCAGAGGGATCTGAGTAGCCTAAGAGAGGTTGGCCTGTGAAAACCCTCATGAATTTCAACAAGGCCAAGTGCAAGGTCCTGCACCTGGGTCAGGGCAATCCCTAACATGAACTGCTGAACATATGCACAATTTTACTAGAGCTAATCATCTGCAGCCATATTTTCAGGACATGGTGTCTGTAAAAGTTATCTTTATGTTTGACAACAATTAGAAAATTCTGAAGAAGGGAGGCTAAGAACACTCATCATTTCCCCAGGGATGTACGCAAGTATGCACTCAGTAAATCAAGGTCAAGAGAACTGATTACAAAACAATTTCAATTTTTCTTTACACAATGAATCTTCATTTTAACCATTCTCTTCAAAATCTACAGAAGACCTGAGAATCTCAAATGCTTCAACATTCCCTGGAGACCACACTAAAAATTCAGCTTACCTTATAGGCTGAATAGAACTATACTGTACCTGAAATAGAAACAACTCCCCTGAAACTGTTCATATGATACCATATGCTTATCTAAGCAGCAGGGCATAAATCCTCTGCTATAATCCTGTATGTCCCATTACAAGTTAAAGTACTTGTGATGACTCTGTACTTTATACACATACATACACAAATCACATAGCTGAAAAAACACTGCATAGTTTAGCATTCACAGGAAAAAAAAAAAAAGAAAAAAAAAGAAAAAAAAACAACTTTGTTTACAGCTATTAGAAGTTCATACCTGAAACATACATAATTGGCTGTTCTTTAACAAAGCTACATGTAGTTTCTGATGAAGGGAATAAACACAAAAGATAAAGAGTTTGGCCTTTTAAATGCAACTATAAAAAGAAGTATTTTGCCCTTAATCTTAACAGGCTATTGATAAGAAAACAGATCGGCAACACTTTGGGAGAACTGGAAGCAGGAAAAACTTGACTAGGAAGGGAATAAAAAAAAACACAACAGATTGCTAAAACAAACAGTGTTACTCCTTCCTCACTGTGCATCGACTTTTAGCCAGTAAAGATTATCTGACAGGTCACCTTCACAAAAGATCCCAGGGACCAGTCCCAGTTGTAAGGGTAATTACTAAGATAATGAAGTAATATTTATTTAAATTTAGTGTGGGTTATCTTTATGTAAGGAACCCCCTGATATGTAGGGAAGCCAAACTTCTAGAACAGCACATAATCACACTACGATGAAATACTACATTTTGTACGGCATAGTCTAAGAAATGTAAATGAGAAATAACACGGAAGCTTTCAAAGGAAGTTGGTCATTGCCATCTGATCATCACGTGACAAGTGCCAGCTGAAAGCCTGAGGACTTGTTCTCTTTAACAAGATCAAAAGTTAGTCTGAAACCATTTTTGATGGTAAGTTATCTCAAGAACTTTCAAATAATCCAGCACTTTAACTATTGAATTACGTGACTGCAGAAAACACTCAAATCACAAAGGACCAGGCACCGTGTTATTTCTGCTATTTTAGCAGCCACTGAACTTCCAACCTTGCCTCCTAGAAGTCCCTAAGAATAGGACTCAGCACAATTCACACAATTCAGGGAAGGGTGTAGACTATAGCACCTTCCTTAAAGTGATACCTTCAGTTAGCTGAAAGTACAGATTTTTTATTCCCACATAAGTTTCTAACTTTATGCCGAAGTGAAAAACAAAAGCACAAGGCTCAAAAGCCTCCTCTACTAACGTTTTGTTTATAGTACTTTCCTCAGCGTTAAAAATTTGGCCAATTAACGCAATTACTTAATTTCTGTACTGTTTACAGATAAATGTGTTTAAGTTCTTGCACAGTTGTCTCCACATGGTAGAGTCAAATTGTGAAAAATCTTTCAGCTAACCTATACCAACTATCTCTCAAAACTCTTGCTTTAACTAAAATTTGATTTTGGTAGTACCATTTCAAAAACTTAGTTTAGTAAGTTACCTCACAGCAGAGAAAACAGTCAACAGTCTAGAAGCTTTCACCTCTGGACAGTAACTTCACATTCCATCAATCCTCACTATCCCTCACACAAGTGATACTTGGCACACTGGAAGGGCTTGTAATCACTGTAGTGGGTTTACATGGCAAGGTTTTGGTAGCAGGGAGCCATAGGGGTGATTTCTGCGAGAAGGATCTATGTTATAAATTAGACCACACAATTTACTGGTCTATTTAAATTATTTTATTAATCAAGTAAGCAGACACAAGCAAAACAGCGCTGCTCTGCTCCGCAACAGCACGCAACTTCCCTTTCCAGTGTTGCTGTTTTATAGCAGTTGAATCCTGGCTTATCAGGACTTGTTGAACTGGCTGAGGCTGCGCAGTGTATTGTTGAGAGGGGGGGGTCGTTATTCCTCTGCTTCGTGTTCAGGTGGGGGTAGTGAACCGGCAAAAAGGATGTCCTGTGGTAAGGAATTTCACAGAGTCTGGTTTAACTCAAGGATGTTCACCCAACACCCCCTCTTGCTTCCTCCCTTATCAAGGCCATTAAATTTTACAACCTTTTCTCCCAAGCAGATTCTCCAAATTCCTCAAAGACAATGAACAAACCCCCACTAATTTATCACAATCTAGAAGCTGCCCCATGTTTGGTAAGGGCCCCACTGCTGACCAGAGCCGAGCCAATAAGCGATGTTGTTTTGCGCCTCTGTGAGAGCATATTTAAGACAGGGAAAAAAAAGCTGCGCCACACAGCAGCTGGGAGAGTGAAAGGACTGAGGAACAGCCTTGCAGGCGCCAAGGTCAGTGAAGAAGGAGGGGGGGAGGTGCTCCAGGCGCCGGAGCAGAAGTCCCCTGCGGCCTGTGGTGAGGACCATGGTGAAGCAGGATGTCCCCCTGCAGCCCATGGAGTACCACAGTGGAGCAGGGTTCCATGCTGCAGACCGTGGAGGAGACCACGGTGGAGCAGGTGGCCCTGCACCGATGGAGGCTGCCGCCTGTGGAAGACCCCTGCCGGAGCAGATTCCGGGCCGGACCTGTAGCCCGTGGAGAGGAGACCACGCAGGAGCAGGTGACCTGGCAAGAGCTGCTGCCTGTGGGGGAGCCAGGTTGGAGCAGTTTTCTCCTGAGGGATGGACCCCGTGGTACAGACCCATATCTGGAGCAGTTCTGGAAGAGCTGCTGCCTGTGGGAAGCCCACGCTGGATCAGTTCATCAAGGACTGCATCCCGTGGGTGGGACCCCACAGCACAGGGGACGAGAGTGACCGAGAAGTAGCGGCAGAGAAGAAGCGCTGTAGACTGACCATAACCCCCATTCCCCCATTCCCCTGCGCCACTCGGGGGGAGGAGGTGGAAGAGGGTGGATGGGGGGGGAAGGTGCTTTTGGTTTCTTTCCTTTGTTTCTCACTTCTCTAGCTTGTTAGTAATGAGCAATAAATCTTACTATCTTTTTATGCTGAGTCTGTTTTGCCCGTTACAATAATTATTGCGTGATTTTTTCGTCCTTATCTCAACCCTTGAGCCCTTTTCACATATTTTCTCCCCATTCCTCTTTGAGGAGGGGGAGTGAGAGAGCGGCTGTGGTGGAGCTCGGCTGCCCGCTCGAGCGGAACCACGACAATCACAAGCAAGAATCTCTTGTAATCTTTCTGATCCACGTTAACGCTTATCACTCATCAGTCTTTGACCAACTCAAGAAGAGCTTCACCTGGCACTGCTGTCATTCATCTCTACAAATATTGAAAGCACTTTTGTTCTCACCTATAAGCTGCAGCCTGCTGTCTCTAACTGTCACAACACAATCTGGGGTCATGCCATGAACCAGGTGAAGAAACTGAATCAATTTTGAAAGTAAAATATCACGCCCCCTCTTCCTAAAAAGCACCAAGGTAGATCAAGTCCCAATCTGGATCACAGCCCAGCCCAAACAGCTGCATCAGTAAAGCTATGACAGCAGTCTGCAGGATACCAAAAAGATCTTTGATTCATACTGATACCAGAAACAACGAACCTCAGCACAGGCAATTGCATTCTCAGCTGGCCTATGGTTAATCTGCATCAACACATGGCTGTAGGAAATAAAACAGATTTGTCTAAACAACATTTAGCTTTTGAAGTTTGCCTCCTTTGTTGGCACTGCTGTGGATAGATGCCTAGTAGGGGGATTAGACAAAAAAAAATTAGACAAAGCTGATGCTGTTTCTCCCACACACTATCAGGGCCACCCTCCCGTGAAGGTTTGCTGCCTAGCATATCAGGATAAACCAAAGTGAGATCAGTCCACCTTAATCAGCTCAGATGAAAATTGCAGTGACTCAGGAGCTGATTCATAAACAGGTCCAACATCCCTGTCTCAGAGTGAGACTGGGGACAGCACCAGCATCAGCCATTTAACGTTAATTCATTGCCACATGCCTCTTAAGACTCCTAATGGGCTGACTGTACACGTTATAAACCTACTAACTCCACAGCTAATGTTCAAGGCAACAGCAGTCACCATGGGCACTGAAGAAACTGATCATCTTATGATGCTCACGGTCCCCCCACAGCAAGCTAGAGACTAACCACAGCACAGAACGCTGCAGTCTGCCTCGCTATGCTGTAACTATTTAGCAATTACAGAGGAGTTCAGTTTTCCAAAGCTAATAAACCAGTATCATCAATTCACCCCAAACTCAACCCTCTCTCTTCTTTAAAAGCATCCACTATCATTTGTTCTTGCAACGTATTTAAACTTTGCCAGGATTAGAGGCAACACTATCTACTTGCAAAACTATAAAAAATAGAAATTGTTGTCAAGGAGACCCTCATCCCTTGCAACATCATGATGTGCGAGGGCACTGCTCCACCACTGGGCTCAAGAGACCTTATTTGGTGATGGGAGACACCCTGTCACCCTAGGAGTTTACTGATAAAAGTAAACAAGTACAGTCATAGTATGTAGGAACAGGCTAAAGTTGCACCAGGGGTGTTTTAGGTTGGATATTAGGAAGAACTTCTTTACTGAGAGGGTTGTTAGGCATTGGAATGGGCTGCCCAGGGAAGCGGTGGAGTCAACATCCCTGGAGGTCTTTAAAAGACGTTAAGATGTTGAACTTAGTGATATGGTTTAGTGGTTTAGTGGAGGACTGGTTAGTGTTAGGTCAGAGGTTGGACTCGATGATCTTGAGGTCTCTTCCAACCTAGACAATTCTGTGATTCTGTGAACTTTTCTCCAGCTAAGCAGAATAATGATGCTGCAATAACAAATTTGGTATGTGATTACTAACCTTCACCCTATCACGGGGCAGAGAAAGTTGCAGGCTTTTTTTTTTTAAACAAACAAAAAAAACATAAATGGGAAATCTTCCAAGTTTTATAACAGCATGCCCCCTGAACAGTCCAGGGAAGGTCAGCCCATCCCATCTGCGCACTGTTGGAGTGGGTGTGCAATCCGTCATAAACACAGGAGAGTGCACACATACCTTCCTTTTGAATCACTTCTAGCTGATGCTGGAATACTGCTCCCAGTGCCAGCAACAGCAACAACTCAGGTCCCTCATAGCTAAGTTGTCAGCTCCTATATTTCTGCCAGGCCAGGCCTCCAGTTCCACTTTCACATCTTCTCAGTTAGCTGAGCCTCTACCTCAGCTGTGCGAGCTGAAACACTGATGCCACCTCCCTTGGGTTCTCCACACCGGGTAAGCTCATCTCTCTAGTCAGGCGTTTACATGTCAAACCCCCAACACCACAACCACTGTACTGACACATCCAGCCCAGCTGGGCTCCTGTAACAGAGACTCACAGCCCCCAGAGCCTCATGCACGTAGAGCCCCCAGCTCCCCAGCAGGCTCATCCCTGCCCACCGCACTCCAGCCACACAAGAGACATGTTTGACCTGGTGCTTAGGGACATGGTTTAGTGGGTGACATTGTAGCAAGGTGATGGTTAGACCAGATGATTTTGTAGGTCTTTTCCAACCTTAATGACTCTAGGATTCTGTGATTCCATGACCTTTTCCTTGCTGTCTGCGCCTCCAACTCAGTTTCTCCCTGGTGGTTACTTCCATAACCTGAACCCAACCCCACTTCCCCACATTTACAGCCCAGGACCAAAACTGAGGCCAGGCACAGAGGAGACACCCCGGGAGGACAGGCCACCCTTCCCCTTCCCCTTCCCCCCTTCTCGCAGCCCAGCACGAACATCCCCAAATGAACACCCCCAAACCACCACCCCCGACCCACCCCCTGCCTCAGTTTCCCCTTCCCCCAGCCCACAGAAGGATCCCGCCCCGCGGAAGGATATCCTCCCAGCTCCAGTACACATCCCAACCCAGCGGCCACCTCCGCCATCTTAAAACAACCGCCACTCCCAGCCTGCCCTCCACCTGCCCCCCAGCACTCACCACCCATTAGCGCAGCCGGCAGGTGGAAGAGAGGTGCATTCTGGGAGGAGTAGTCCCGCAAGCGCCTGCTACCGGCGAGGCCGCACGGCCACCGAACTACCACCCCCATGAGGCTACCCAAAGCGCCGCGCCCGCTATGGGCGGTTGGAGGAATTACAGCTCCCAGAGCACCTCGCGGCGCAGCGGCGGCTACGGTGGGTCCCCAGCAGCACCAATCCGTCCTGACCCCGTAGGGGCACCAGGTACTGTGCACGCTGGATGGACTTGGAGTAAGGGGGTTGCAGAACCATCTGTGAATCTCTGCGGGATCATCTTCCCCATAAACTGTCACCCCACGGTTTGTTCCCAAGCCCCAGGACTGCTTCTACTGCTTGCCATCGCCGGTTTGTGCCTGCGTTTTGGGCTGTCTCGCATCCCTGAAGCTCCCTTTGGAGTTTGCCAGGAGTGCAAGGTGTTTGGTGTCTGACAGTGAAGACTGCTTGGGCAAAACTTTTCTCATGGCTGGGGAGTTACAAGAATTGATTAAAATGTTTGCATGTGTAAAGGATTTTGGTGTTAGACTTTTCATCTGGCATAAAGTCATTATTTGAATGGCTGGAAAAGAATACATCTGTCCTAAGGCCTGCATATGACATCACAAATAGCATTTTCCAGAATGTCTTCATATGAATTTTAAAGCCTGAAGTGACCAGTATAATCATCTAATCCATCCTCTGTATTGCAGGGCAGTGAGTTTCATCTGGCAAACGAAGTGTATCACTAATGACACAAGTTCTTAGGTAGCTGCCTTAGATAGATGAGATTAAAAGATCAAGGCAAAATTCCTGCTGTGGGCCTCAGTGAGGACAGGATTTCATCCCCAGGCTCTGTTCAGTGTTCTTTTACTGGCTTTTTATTGGACTTCTTGGGATTTCTTTTCTTTAGTGTTTTTTTTGTTTGTTTGTTTTCCAGTTGTAAGGTCATGATAATACTATACTCCGAGAACATTAAAATGGTAGAACTACTGTTGATCGAACATCATGGACAATGCATCTTTTAATAGGTCTTTAAAAAAAAAAAATCCTAGCCTTTTCCACATTTATGCCATTGTATATTGTACAAGATAGCAGTGCACACCGCAGTCCATTGCTGGGTTGTTTCATTCTGGTTCTTTCTTAGTATTTACATTCCTTCTGGGAATTTCACACATTTTTGCCCAGTTAAGTAGTCCAAAGCATGCCAAATATGTAACCATGTTAATTAGAGTTGTTGAACTACAAATTTTGAGAAACATTACCAATCTGTTCAGTGTTTGTTTCTTTAAAAAAGGGTATCTGATTCAGAAAGATGCCTTACTCAGTAGTTTGCAGACCTAGAAACTATCGTATTTTAAAATACCTTCTGGTAAGTCTCATGAAGTCAGTGGATACTTTTCTGCCAAGTATGACGTAAAAGTAGTAAGAAGTTTTTAACTCTTGAGTTTGTAAAACACTTTCAGAGGATAGAAATGATTGTGTAATGAAACTCAGCCCTTTCAAACAACAAAATTTTGTGCATCCAGTAAATGGGAGCTTGAGGGCCAATTTTCTAATACCTTTATGAAGGTAAATGTTCATGGCACCATTTCTGAAAACAAATTTTTCTTTAGACAAACTGTATAGGAGTTTTTATTTGCTTGTTTATTAAAATTCTAGTATGTGTGGAAGTCCCCGCAAGGTAGGAGATTTCTCAGAAGCATTATGAAGATTTGGGAGGGAGGAAAAAGAGGGGCATCTGTTTCCATTCCCAATATGATTCAGTTTGCTGAAATTCCATGACTAATAGCTCACAAGTAAATTTGACTGGCAGGTGTTAGCTCTTCAGAACTGTCCAGAGCAGGTGTATACTTCACTATTTTCAGTCTTTATTAGGTAAGAATTTAACTATTCAGACGGTTTCACAAAGATGCTGACAGTTTATCCAACTTGCAGTAAGTATTAGCACTACCATAAGGACTGGTTCCTGCTTCAGCTTTGTGCTCAGACCGCTACATCAGGTCTTTCAGATTTAATACTGGAAAGCATTGTGGAAGCTTTCAGATGAAATCTCCTAAAAACAGGACAGAGTTTACTGTGACCGTAATTCAGAATACTTTTAACTGAGAAGATTCTCCTCAACAAGTCAAGCTTTATCCTGCGTCTTTTCTCTAACTTAGTTGGTTTCCTGATTTCTTATATCTGGAAGAAAAAGCAACCCAGGGCAGAGTTATCCTTCTCTTTCTCCTTAATATTTAATAGAGCTCCTGTCCGTACTTATACACATCTGTTAAATGTGGTCTTCAACTCACCTTCAGGATATTTTTAATTTTTATTTATATTGTGGTTTAACCTGGCTGGTAGCCAAGCACCACACAGCCATTTGCTCACCCTCCCCCCTCCCTCTCTGGGATGGGGGAGAGAATAAGAAAGAAATTAAAGCCTGTGGGTTGAGATAGAGACAGTTTATTAGGACAGAAAAGAAAGGAAAATAATAATGATAATAGTACTATTAATAATAATGTGTACAGAGCAAGTGATGCACAGTGTAATTGCTTACCTCCTGCTGACCAATGCCCAGCCTATTCCCGATCAGCTGGCCCCCCCACCCCGGCCAGCCACCCCTATATATTGTTTAGCATGATGTCAGATGGTATGGAATACCCCTTTGGCTAGTTTGGGTCAGCTGTCTTGGGTCTGTCCCCTCCCAGCTCCTACTGCACCCCCAGCCTGCCCTCTGCAGGACACTCTGCAGGACAGAGTGAGAAGCTGAAAAGTCCTTGGCTTAGTGTAAACACTGCTCTGCAACAATTAAAATATAAGCATGTTATCAGCACTCTTCTCATCCTAATCCAAAACATAGCATTCTACCACCTACTAGGAGGAAAATTAACCCTATCCTAGCTGAAACCAGGACAAACATTCAGGCTTTTAAGATGGAGTTTATCTTTCTTTTCATCTTGGATTTGGTTCAGACCTCTTTAGAAGTTGCAGCTCGCTTATTCTTAGACATCTTCATATGACTGATAGGACATTAAATCTTCCATCATCCCAGCTAAGCCTTTGTGCATGATGAATTAAACATCCCTGCTGTTTTCACTGATCGCAGAAATAACAATTACTCTGTTATTTAATCTCTTAACTTGTTATAAGACCCGCATAACTTAGAAGGAAAAGGCTGGTTAGATCATTGATTCCACATAGTTCTTTAGAAGCAGAATACATATGGAAAGCTTTTGAGCAAGAGACAGGTCCCCCTGCCTTGCACCCAACTATTTGATGTTAGAATCAGAGGGACTGTGTGCTAGTGAGGTCCTTCGGTCTGCTCCACAAGGTGCTGCGTGCAATGAGACGCATTTGAAGAGCTTCTACACAAATGCATGCAGTATGAGGAATAAACTGGATGAGCCAGAAGTCTTGGCCCAGTCCCACAGCTACAACATCATCGGCATAAGCAAAACCTGGTGGGATGAGTCCTGTGGCTGGTGTGTTGCAATAGAAGGTTACAGGCTCTTCAGGAGTGTCCTGGTTTCAGTTAGCACAGAATTAATTTTCTTCCTAGTAGCTGGTGGAATGCTGTGTTTTGGCTTAGAATGAGAAGAGTGCTGATAACACCCCGATGCTTTAATTGTTGCAGAGCAGTGCTTATACTAAGCCAAGGACATCTCAGCCTTTGCTCTGTCCTGCCAACGGGCAGGCTGGGGGGTGCAGTAAGAGCTGGGAGGGGACAGACCCAGGACAGGTGACCCAAACTAGCCAAAGGGGTATTCCATACCATCTGACGTCATGCTAAACAATATATAGGGGTGGCTAGCCGGGGGGAGGGGGCCGGACTGCTCGGGGTTAGGCTGGGCATCGGTCAGCGGGTGGTGAGCAATTGCATTGTGCATCACTTGTTTGTACATACTATTATTACTTTCGTATTATCACCATTGTATCATCATTATTATTATTGTTATTATTATTTTGTTATTTTTTTTTTTCCTGTCTTATTAAACTGTCTTTATCTCAACTCACGGGCTTCACTTTCCATTTCTCTCCCCCGTCCCAGAGAGGGAGGGGGGAGGGTGAGCGAACGGCTGCGTGGTGTTTAGCTGCCGGTCGGGTTAAACCACGACAAGGAGGGACAGGCAGGATAGAAGGGTTGGGGGGGGGGGGGTGCACGTGAAGGAGGGGAGGGGCTGGACTGTGTGGAACTTGAAGTTGGCAATGGCAAAGTTGAGAGCCTCTGGGTAAGGATTAAGGGACAAACAAATAAAGGGGATGTTGTTGTGGGAGTCTATTACAGACCACCCGGCCAGGACAACAAGGCCGATGAATTATTCTTTGCAGAACTAAGAGATGCCTCAAGATCAATTCCCCTTGTCCTTATGGGGGATTTCAACTTGTCAAATGTCAACTGGGATTACCACACAGCTGATACAAGAAGGTCCAGGAGGTTCCTAAAGCACCTCGATGATAACTTCTTGGTGCAGGTGCTAAGGGAGCCAACTAGGAAAGGTGCCCTCCTAGATCTGTTGCTGGAGAACAGAGAGGGTCTTGTGGGAGACATGGCAATTGGCGGCCGTCTTGTCATAGCACTCATGAAGCGGTTGAGTTTAGAATTTATGGCGACAGAAGGAAAACTGCCACCAAAACTTCAGCCCTGGATAAGGGGAAAGCAGTCTTCAGGCTGCTCAGGGAACTAGTTAGCAAGGCCCCTGGGAAACTGCTTTTGATGTCCATCAGTGCTGGTCAATCTTTAAGCACTGCCTCCTAAAAGCACAAGATCAGGCAATTCCAAAATATTGGAAGTCAGGCAGGCGGGGCAGAAGGCTGGCCTGGCTGACCAGCGATCTTCTACTGGAGCTTAGGCAGAGAAAGAAAGTATATGGCTGCTGGAAGCAGGGTCAAGCAACGTAGAATGAATACAGGGATGCTGTTCGTGTTTGTAGGGAGAAAATTCATGCGGCCAAAGGCCAACTAGAGTTGAAGCTGGCCATGCCTGTGGGAGACAATAAAGAGGGTTTTTTAAAATATGTGAACAGAAAAAGGAGGACCAAAGGAAACATAGGTCCGCTACTTCATTGGGAAGGTCACCTCACAGACAAGGACATAGACAAAACAGAGATGTTTAATGCTGCCTTTGCCTTCATCTTCAGTGCTGCTGATGGGCTTCAGGACCCAGGGTGCCCTGAGCCGGAGGACCATCACGGTGGGAATGACAAACTCCCAACCAACACTGAATGTGTGCAGGATTTGCTGCTTTGCCTGGATCCGTACAAGTCCATGGGTCCAGATGGGATTCATCCCAAGGTGCTTAAAGAGCTGGCTGATGTCATCGCAGGACCTCTCTCAATTATTTTTCAATGGTCTTGGGAATCTGGAGAGGTCCCAGTAGACTGGAAGGTGGCAAACGTGCCAATTTTCAAGAAGGGTAAGAAAGAAGACCCTAGCAATTACAGACCTATCAGTCTCATGTCAGTGCCTGGTAAAATTATGGAGAAGATGATTCTTGAAGTTATTGAGGTGCACCTGGGGGACAATGCAGTCATTGGTCCCAGCCAACATGGGTTCACGAGGGGTAGGTCCTGTTTGGCTAACTTGATTTCCTTTTATGATAAGATCACCCATCTAGTCGATCAAGGGAAACCGGCTGATGGGATCTTTTTGGACTTCAGTAAGGCTTTTGACACAGTTTCCCATAGGATCCTACTGGACAAAATGTCCAGCGTACAACTTAACAAAAACATCATCCGATGGGTGAGCAATTGGCTGACAGGCAGGGCTCAAACAGTTGTGGTAAATGGGGCCAAATCAGGTTGGAGGATGGTCACTAGTGGGGTCCCTCAAAGCTCCATTTTAGGGCCAGTCCTCTTCAATGTTTATATAAATGATTTGGATGTAGGACTAGAAGGTGTTTTGAGCAAATTTGCTGATGACGCTAAACTGGGAGCAGTTGTGGACTCTGCTGAGGGTGGAAAGGCCTTGCAGAGAGACCTGGACAGATTGGAGAGCTGGGTGATCACCAATCACATGAAGTTTAACAAGAGCAAGTGCTGGGTCCTGCACCTGGGACGGGACAACCCTGGCTTTACGTACAGACTGGGTGACGAGACGCTGGAGAGCAGCCCCACAGAGAGGGACCTGGGGGTTGTGGTTGACAGCAAGTTGAATGTGAGCCACCAGTGTGCCCAGGCAGCCAGGAGGGCCAACCATATCCTGGGGTGCATCAAGCACGGCATCGCTAGTCGGTCAAGGGAAGTGATTGTTCCACTCTACTCTGTGCTTATGCGGCCTCACCTCAAGTTCTGTGTGCACCACAGTACAAAAAAGATGTTAAACTATTGGAGAGTGTCCAAAGGAGGGTGACAAAGATGGTGAAGGGCCTAGAGGGTGTAATAAATGGCTAAGTCCAAAATAGGATTACAAAGTTACAATTTATTAAAGGAATAGAGGTAAGCAAACAGCGCTGGGCGCGCCGGGAGTCTCTGCTCCACCAAGACGCACACCAGTTATATCAAGCAGCTGATTTTTATGCTCCTAGGCTGTTGCAGGAAGCACGGCCGAAAGCACGACAGACACCAGTAGAGTCAGATCATGCTCCATCTTATTGCCCGAATAGCCTAACTTTTATAGTGAACTTTACAGGGGCGGACAGTGTTTCACACAAGATTATTGGTCAAAAGCACTCAGACAAACAACTACAAGAAAACAACCCCACCTGCAAGAAAACAACCCCCTTGTGATTAGCAGTCACATAGACCTTGTCCTTGAAGCCCGCTACTGGTAACAATATTTTCCTGAATTCCTCAATTGGGCGATGTGGGAACACTGTCATGGGAACTTCTCATAGTTGCCCTGGTAGCTTGGTTTGCTCAGCTATAGCAAGCCACGGGATTTTTGCTGTTTCAAGAAATCCCTCAACGATTCCCCCTTTTTTTTTTCTTTTTTGAGCAAACCATGCCCAATATAACATTTTTGCAAGTATCCCTTTAACCACATTTATCGCAATATCACATGCAATGATGAGTGACACCACAGCAAACAGAATCCTTAATCCCTCTTTGACTAATCCCAGTAACCATCTATGCATTGTTTCAAACAAATCAGTGAACCATTGATTGAAAGGATTGATACCATATTGAATCTTACTCATGTGCTCTTTCAGGAAAGTAATGGATTTGTAAATTGACTCATTATGATCAAAAAGGTTTAAACAGTACATTCCCTTAAAGTCCTCACACCCATTCCTTTGAGCCAAAAACAAGTAGTCAATAGCAGCTTGATCCTGTAAAAGCACATGTCGCAGACTATTTTGATCTGGTAACATCTCCTCAAGTATCTCTGTCGTGGCATAGGCTTGCTTCTCGGCCCAGCATACCAATTTTTCTAAGTTGTTACGTGCAGCCGGAGGTGCCACTCCAGGCACTAAACTTGCCAATGCTGCTCTAGCTGCAACCCCACACAATTCAACATTATCATTGCAATCTGGTGCAAGCAATGCCCATTTATGTCTGGTGATCTCACGCAACTGTAACAAGCTAGGAGCAAATACAATGAGTTTATCTAAGTAACATGGACATCTGATAGCATTTGCAGGGATACCTTGCCAGGCCCTATCCCCACAAATCAGAGAAACATCAGGAGGTAAGGCCAAAGCTGTACAATTGTTCCAAACACTGTAGTTGTTACCCCTTGTCTCCATGCTATAAACCCCTAAACCCTGCTTAGCAGTGTCATTGTAATCACAGGTGTTGTTTGTATTTCTATACCTGTATGGCCGTTTCCAGGTTCCTGTAGCAGGATCCATCTGATAGCCACGGCTACATTCACATTTGTAGCCACCCTTCAGGTTGATACAGATTTGACTACAGATACCAGGGTTTTGGCATTCATCAATATCTCCACAGTTTCTCTTGTCTACAAACTCAAACCCAGCTGGACAGTCACATTCATTTATGATGCATTCCTTCAGGGGCTCATCACCCCAGTCCTTGCAGTCTCTCTGCTGGTTACACACATTATTGATATCTATGCATTCTCCACTTCTGCACTTGAATTTGCCAGGTCCAGAGCACTGAACAACATTGTTACAGTTTGCTTCATCAGTGCCATCCAGACAGTCTCTCACACCACTGCACTGCCTACTCCCATGGACACAGTTCCCATCTTCACATCTGAACTGGTCTGGCCTGCAGGTCCGAGAAGGGCAGTTAATTTCATCACTTCCATCCTTGCAATCAGGATCTCTGTCACAGTCTTTTTCACCATCACATTTCCAGGACACTGGGATACACTGGGTTGACTGAGGACCACAGCTGATTTCATTTACCCGGCATGCTCTCATATGACACAGCTCAGCACTTTCGTCAGACCCATCTTCACAGTCCGGATCCCCATCACACTGCCATCTGTTTGGCACACACTGACCACTGTTGCACACAGTCAGATTCAGCACACGTCTTCTTCACACAAGCACTCTCATCACTGCCATCTGAGCAGTCTTCACATTTTGCTCTAGCACTGTCGGCGGCAGTGCAAAGGAAGGTGAGGGCGAGCAGCAGGCAGAGTGCCCCGCAGCACGGCAATGCCCGCCGCCCCCCTGCACCTGTGTCACCTATACTACTCCTATTACCCGTGCTGTTAGTGTCAGTGGCATCCTCCTGGTACCGTTTCTGTCTTTGTCACCCCTTACTCTCCCCCTTTTCTTTTTGCCACTGACCATTCACCACAAATGGATGAGACACATGATTACTAGTTAGGAAAGAGAGTGTAACGTCTGCTATACGGCTGCAGGCAGTGCCAGCTGCAACCTTAGAAGCTGTTTGTGAAAGGGCCTGCCAGTGGTCATTTGGCAGTGTAATCTGCGTCTCTGCACTCCTGCCCCGCAATAGAGCTAAATCATCATTAGTAATCCGTAGACTGTGGCAACCCCACGGAATGTTATCCAGAAACATAGTTATAACACCGATCTGGGGACAAATAGTCTTTTTTGCATTGCAAGATAAACCTCTTATAAAAAGAATGCCAGAGAGAAGCTGCACAGCCGCTGCTGTTTCCATGGTTACGTCAGACAGGCTGCAGGGTCCTGATGTCCGTCCCTCTGCTCTGTGCCGACTCGCCACACTGTGAGGGTCAGCTGCCGTTGTCCACTGACGCCTCTGGTCTCCCGTAGCAACTCGATCTCGGATGTCCCGCATCACATCGCGATTACTTCAATTTCCCGCGTTTTCCGCGGCTCCGTTTCCCGCGTCTCTCCGCGATTCCGTTTCCCGCGTCCCTCCGCGATTCCGTTTCCCGCGTCCCTCCGCGATTCTGTTTCCCGCATCCCGCCGCGATTCCGTTTCCCGCGTCCCCCCGCGGTTCCTTTTCCCGCGTCCCTCCGCGATTCCTTTACCCACGTCCCTCCGCGATTCCTTTGTTCAGGTCGGTGTGTAGAGTGTTTCAACGTCTCTCAGGTGTTCCGGCGTCAGCCAGGTCTGTCCTTGTCTCTCGTAGTTGGCCGTAGCCCTGCAGCGTCAGTCAGTGCTCTCTCCGTGCGGTGGTAGGCTTGCCGTGTGCCTCGGGTCTCCCGGCGCCGCTCCGATGTCCCGGCACCGCTCCGATGTCCCGGCCTCAGCCTGTTTGGGCGCCATATGTTGCAGGAAGCACGGCCGAAAGCACGACAGACACCAGTAGAGTCAGATCATGCTCCATCTTATTGCCCGAATAGCCTAACTTTTATAGTGAACTTAACAGGGGCGGACAGTGTTTCACACAAGATTATTGGTCAAAAGCACTCAGACAAACAACTACAAGAAAACAACCCCACCTGCAAGAAAACAACCCCCTTGTGATTAGCAGTCACATAGACCTTGTCCTTGAAGCCCGCTACTGGTAACAATATTTTCCTGAATTCCTCAATTGGGCGATGTGGGAACACTGTCATGGGAACTTCTCATAGTTGCCCTGGTAGCTTGGTTTGCTCAGCTATAGCAAGCCATGGGATTTTTGCTGTTTCAAGAAATCCCTCAACACTAGGCTAATACATATTCATCACCACTTTTGGAAAAGTCAGGGTTATTATAATTAGTTTCCCGGGACCCAAACCATCCCATGGATGCATATGTATCGGTCTCTGGTGGTCCCTCTGGGGGTCTCTCGTGCTGAAGGCTCGTAGTCTTCCTCCCAGGCTTTTTCCTTGTCCTTCTCCTTTGTCCATCTTGGCCGGATGTCAGAGACTTGTGCAGCGTCCCATGCAAGCTTTGCCTTTTAGTCATCCTTCAGCTTTTTCCCTTCTTCTTAATCTCTTGGCCAGATATCAGAGACTTGCATAGTGTCCCATGCAACAGTCATAATAGTTAGCAGTTATTCTGAAACCCCTTTAATCTCTTATCCCCTATTGACACAAATTGCTGGACCATTCCTTTGCAAGATACAAGAACTATATACATTAACCACTCTGTTTTCCTTAGACTTGTGCTTATACAAGGGTATGTAAGACAGAAGGTCACATTCATCATACCATGCGGCTCTAGCATTGTTCCATACTGACACGAATCAGATGAACACATTTCTCAAGGGGAAGACGTATGAGGAGCTGCTGAGGTCACTTGGCCTGTTCAGCCTGGAGAAGAGGAGGCTGAAGGGAGACTTCATCATTGTCTACAGATCCCTCACAAGGGAAAGTGGAGGGGCAGGTTCCGATCTATTGTCTTTAGTGACCAGTGATAGGACCTGTGGGAACTGTGTCAAGTTGCAACAGGGGAGGTTCAGGCTGGATATCAGATGTTCTTCACTGAGAAGGTTGTCGCGCACTGGAACAGGCTCCCCAGGGATGTAGTCACAGCACCAAGCCTGTCTGAATTTAAGAAGCGTTTGGACTGTGCACTTAGTCAAATGGTCTGAATTTTTGGGTGATCCTGTGTGGAGCCAGGAGTTGGACTTGGTGATCCTTATGGGTCCCTTCCATCTCGGGATATTCTATGATTCTATGTGAAACTTGGCAAAGCATCAGAAAGTCTTCTGTGTATTGGGGCCCTGCACTGGCCTGAAGGATTACCTAGGTGACCTACTCTTCTTCTTCTTCTTTTTTTTTTTTTTTTTTTTTGGAACTTGGAGTTTGGTTTCCTGGTGCTATGTTTTGTCTTTTAAATTATCTGACAATGTATAAATCAATAATTCCAATTAAATCAACATTCAGACTTCCTGGAACTGAGTGCTGCTCTTTCACCAGCAGAACAGACAAGGGTAACACCACTGCTGGAATGAAAAGCCCAGAATTGGAGATGAGAACCAAACCAGAGCTCTTTGGTGCCTGCCTTTCCTGTCTAGTGCACTGTGTATGTTTTATCAGAAAGCAATTACCATATGTGTGACTTCTTCGGGAGCAAATACTTTCACTTACAGCAGAGCCGGTCTTAAAAGCCCTGCATAGTGATCATTTCTACTCTACAGCCTTGTGTGCTGGGCTTGCAATTCCCACAACAGGAAGTAAGTAGTCTTTCTGGACCCGATCCAAAGTAAATAAAGTCAGTGGGAACTATTTCAGTTGGCTGTAGATGAAGTAAAACATTATAAAATAATGAGTGCAAGGGAGACTGTCACACACCTGCAAGGATAGCACCATGTAGGTTAGTATCATGCATTTATGTAGCATTCTTTCCCATGGTTGTTAACAATTCATGGTAAATAAATGTTATAAATGACTGAGTCCCAAATAGGGTTACAATCAAAGTTTACAATTTATTAAAGGAATAGAGGTAAGCAAACAGCGCTGGGTGCGCCGGGACTCTCTGCTCCACCAAGACGCACACCAGTTACATCAGGCGGCTGGATTTTATGCTCCTAGGCTGATACATATTCATCACCACTTTTGGAAAAGGCACGGTTATTATAATTATTTTCCCAGGACCCAAACCATCCCACAGATGCATACGTATCAGCCTCCGGTGGTCCCTCTGGGGGTCTCTCGTGCTGAAGGCTCGTAGTCTTCCTCCCAGGCTTTGTCCTTCGGTTGTTCTTCAGCTTCCCCCCCCCTCCTTATTTAGTAGTCTCTGGGCCAGATGTCAGAAAGTTGTGTCTCATGCAATAGTCAGCAGTTATCTCAAAAACCTCCCCCCTATTCTCTTATCTCCCAGACCCGAGTCTCAAGGTTTACCCTTCAAACCCTCTATCGACATGAACTGCTAGACCATTCTTTTGCAAGCTACAAGAACTATATACACTAACCACTCTGTTTCTCTTGGACTTGTGGTTATTTATACAAGGTGATGTAAGACAGAAGGTCACATTTCATTATGAGGCCCTAGCATTGTTCCATATTGACACGAATCAGATGAACATATTTCACATAAAATAATGAGTGCAGGGGAGACTGTCACACACCTGAAAGGATAGCACCATGTAGGTTAGTATCTTGCATTTATGTAGCATTCTTTCCCATGGTTGTTAACGATTCATGGTAACGCTGCACAACATCTTGTGTTGAGAACGTCCTGCCTGACTGAAACCACAGGACACTTACAAACAGAGCCTTACAAACAGGCTCTCTTTTGAGTTTGCCCAGGAACCCATGGCTGATTTTTTTTTTCTTTTCCATGAAGTCTCTGCAAACAATCAGACCTTGAATACAAAATGTACATCTGTATCTATCTGTCTAAATATAGATACACATACAGAGGCACTCTTGTTTTTATAAACCCATCAAAAGATGGCATCTTGTGCAGCACTAGGCATCCTCATGCCAAGACGCATTGAGTACAATTTCAGCCAAAAGAAAGCAACTGCTCAGTTACCAGCACAATGTTTGCAGTCATTGATGCCTTTTTCCCAGCTGTCAGTCAATTTAGCTCGCAAAATTGTCTGGCTAACAGTGCCTGGTGTCAACCGTGCCAGCTGCAAACACACTCCTCTTTTCCTTTTAGAGACTTCTCCAGGAGTCACTGAGGTGATGTTTGTGGAAAAGAAGCCAGCTGAGTGCAATGCAATTATTTCATGGTAACAGGTGAGTATTTTCGCAGTAATACTGCAGTGAGGTCAATCTGAATGTACAGCAGCCCACGGAGAGTGTCAAATGCAATGGCTAGTTTGTTTGTGAGACCACCTATTACCAAGTTTGATTAAGACTGAACCCCCCCCCCCCCCCCTTTTTTTTTTTGGTAGGTATTACTCTGGTTTTAAGCTATCACATGCACATGTTCTGTGTGGTGGTTTTACTCAGGTGGGCAGCCGAGCTCCACCACAACCGCTCTCTCATTCCCCCTCTCCTCAAAGAGGAAAGGGGAGAAAATACAACACAGAGAACTCGAGATTTGAGATGAGAAAGGTTTAATTAAAGGGAAAGGGAATGGGGAGAAAAAAGAAACAAAAGAAACAATAAGTCCATGCAGAAGCACAGAGAGAGGGAAAAAATTATTCTCTACTTCCCATCAATGAGCAATGTTTGGCCACGTCCTGGGAAGCAGGTCCTCAAAACGCATAGTGATTGTTCAGGAGGAACAGCCCCCTCCCCCACGAGAGCCCCCCCTTTTATTGCTGAGTGTGACATCAGGTGTTATGGAATATCCCTTTGGTTGGTTTAGGTCAGCTGCCCCAGCAATGTCCCCTCCCCATCACTTGCCCACCCCCAGCCTGCTGGCTCTTGGGGGCTTGGAAGGAGTCCTGATGCTGTGCCGGCACTATGCAGCAATAGACACAACACTGGAGTGATATCAGTGCTGTTCCAGCTACGAGTGCAGAGTACAGCACTGTGTGGGCTGCTGTAGGGAAAAGGTGACTCCATCCCAGACAGACCCAACACAACCTTTTAGAGAAATTTCATCGGTGTGGATGTACTCAGAATGACGCTTATAAGGAGTCAGCAGCAGTGGTGACTCAGTGGAGAACAGATGTCGTTCTGACTCAGGTCTGAAACTATTTTCCAAGACCCTTGCAGGCAAAATGAAGCTCTTTTAACTTACAGCCTTTAAAGGTAAAGGCCTCAAGATGGAAAATACCAATGAGCCACAAAGTTCATTCCAGTTATCCCTTTCACTTTTCAGTCTTAGCTAGTCACTTGCATTTCTCATAGCCCCCACTTCCTTTTTGGCTAACAGACCTAATCTTTTTGCCCAAGTATGTCCCACTGCCTGTTCCAGAAAACCATGAAGAGTACGTGCTACCTCAACTCTCTGTTCACTGACCTCACCGCATCAGGCTGTGTGCTCCTGAATACTGTCGTGTGACTTTGGTAGACAGAGATGACACTCTTAGTCCTCTTTTTGAACATACATACATTTGTCCCATCACCATGGGAGACTAACTGCTTTTTAGGTATTTCTCACATGTTGGGAAGGAACGGTTGTAGCTGACTGGCCTTTGGGAAGGAGCATGGCAGAGAATGGAGTTGAGTGAATTGTCCTCCCTTCAACCCTGACTATTCCCAAATACACATTATTCCATACACTGCACTTGTTTCTACTACCTAAAATAACTTCCCCTTTGCCACCTTGCCATTTACAGTTTTTTTTCCAAAGTAGTAGTGAAAAATCTTGCACTAGTTCTGGTAGCATCCTATGCCAGTTAGTGATATTTAAGAATAATCCAAGTCAGAATATATGTGATGGAAACCTGTGTTATTTACTGGAACTTGTACAGTAGCCCATAACTGTGGTCAGGCAGAAATGTCTGATTTTTCAGGTTCATGTGAACTGGTTCCTGATTTACTGTAGCTGTTCAGGTGTTGGATTAACAGGGATGGAAAATCTGAGGCACCCTGTCTGCAAGCCAGCTCAGGTCTGGAAGCAGCAGAGTGATGTTCACTCCTTTTCCTCTGGAATGAAGGGGAGAGGACTGCTCCTCCAGAACATATTATCTTTTTCAGGTGCTTCTTATCCTCAAAATTGTATCAGGTTTGTTTTAAATTTTAACTGTTATTGTAAAACCAAGCTTTGAAAAGCTTTAGTCAACACACTTTGTTTCGAAGTTGTCAAAACTTTAGCTTTTCTTCCCCTAATGAAGGAGATAGGTTAATTGTGGAAATAAATGGTGAAAATTAAGTAGATATGGTTGGACTGGACTACTAACAGTGAATGACTTCACTGTTTTATGTTTGTTTGTTTGTTTCCAGTTGTATTGATGAGATTTGAAATCTTTCTTGAATGAAAAGATATTTTTTTTCCTTTATTTCCTGAGCTTTGGGGATGAAGTCTGATACCTATCGCAGTCCACGCAATTGCAGCGTGTCCTGCAGTGATGATTAAGTGCAAGGCATTCAGCACCTCACAAAGTCCTTCAGGGGTGAATTTGTACCTCATTTTTTTCTCCAAACTAATCCTACTTGCACCTCTTGGTATACATACTTGTGTTACTTTCATCAGTTTTCTCCTAGTCACTAGGTGGCAATGCTTATGCACATAATCATTTTCTCCATGGCCGAGCTTTTAACAAGACCTTGTCATAGACAGTATTTTTAACTCCCCTCTACATATTTGGTTAGGAAACTATTTGAAGACCTTTTTGTGCCTGAAAAAACAAAAAACAACAACAACAAAAAAAACTTAAACAACTATTCCCCAAATTATACTTTTTTTTTTCCCCAAAAGAATCCCATCTTTTTATTGAGACTCAACAAATAAAAGCTCTACTCTTTATATATATATATTTAAACAGTTTTCCTATAATATTTTTTTTTCCGATTCCATTTCAGTTTTGCAAAGGTATTAGTATTGGTCTTGGTATTTCTGCCAAGAGAAAATCCATGGTATTCCAAAACTCTTATAAGAAAAATCAGCCTTTTTTAGTTATGAATTATTAAAATTGTATTTTAATAATGCTGGCGATATTTTTTTCCCCTGCTTGTCTCAGTTAGCTGTGTTAGTTAAATTGGACTGTGCCTGGTTTGTGCAAGTATTTAACTGGATGCAATGGTGGAAGTTTTAAAATCTTAGAACAGCTTATTGAATGCCAGTCAGCTGCAATGAGCTCTACGAGGGAAGGTGAGTGTTTTGATAGGTTACAGTGCAGTAATACAGCAAGAGAACAGAAGAGATTTTTCCAAAGCTGTCTTTTAGACACAGGCAGGCAGAAAGAGCTGGTAACTTGAAATCAATCCTGAATATTTTATTGGAAATTGGCATGCTCACCAAAATATTTAAGATATATGTTTGTCAGGTATTTACATGGGTAACATCACTTCCCCAAAACTTAAAGCATTTCAAAATATTTGAATGAAAACAGGTAATTTTTTCATGATTCATGGTATTTCAGACCTGTGAAGATGTTATCTTTTCCCATAGAAAATGAGACAAGCAGAAGAAGGGAGAGTAGAGACAGAGTTTTCAGGTCACTGGAACGGCAGTGCTAATAATTGTATATCCTGCTCTGAATCAGTTCCCACTCCTACAGCTTGGTTGGCAACTGCCCTGCTACCCTCTACATGCAGTTTTGTAAGAGCAGCCATGATACTAAAATAATGGTAGGAGGCACTCCGGTATCTGCAGTGACAGTGTCTGATCTAGATTTTCTTTTCATCTCAACTGGAGGAGAAATAAGTCACTCAGATCACTGGTTTGCTTTTCAAAAATATAAAATTGCATCTGTTAGGGGGAGCTGGGAGTCCCAGGGCCCAGCACCTCAGCAAGGCACACAAACTGAAGGAGGAGATTTTGCCAGTTCCTCTAATTGGCTTCTTAAGTGTCCAAGGTGACCTCAACTGTCTGTGAGTGGTCCTTGGCTCCATCATGCTGCTGGGACATTGATATTCTACAACTCTACATGAGAAATCTTTTGTTTATTCATATGTTCTTTGTCTACAAAGGTTTATTTTTCTGTAATAAAATGGAAAAAAGCCCTCCAGCAGTCTGGGGATTTCCTGATGTGGGCTGTCTTAGGTTGACAGACAACTCAGAAGCTCTCTGCATATAAATCCCACTGGGAACTGAGGTGGCTGTTCCTGGCTATTCTAGAAGCCATCCTCATTGTGTCTACCATATCTCCTTTTGACTCAGAAATAGGCGTGCAGGTGCACAGATCCACAGAGCCCCTTCTTCCCATCCTTTTGCAATGCCTTCCCTCAGTGTTAGGTGAGCCTGCAGTCCCAGACATCCAGGAGCACAAGATCTGCCCTCCTTCCACCTGCCCTCTGGCACAACGGGTGGGAGAGCTGCAGACGTGGAGCCAGTAGAACCAGTGCACAAGGAAAGGTACAGTTCTTCAGGCTGCTTAATAGGGAACTGAAGGGATGAAAGACACAGACTTCCGATGGCTCTTGAACAGGAGACCTTTATTGCCATTTTTCTCCACTACATATACTTTTCCTGTAGCCCCATTCACTGTCCACATGCCCAAATCTGTCATACAATTGGTTAGAGACCCTCAGACATGTGCCTCAAGCCAGCCAGCAATTGGCCACTGCACAAAGCTGTAGCCAAGTTACTTTATCTCAACCTTGCTCAAGTTTTTGTTTCTACCGCTTACTTCCTCATTATCTCTAGCTCAGGGATGTGTGAAGCAGCTCAAAGCCACCTGCAAATTCCTTTCCCTCAGAGAACAGGCTAGAGTTCTTTTGGGAGGTGGTTAGTGTTTCTGATACAGTATTTTCCTCCTGTGGAGCCTTATAATAATCTGATTTAAAATAGCAGCTGCACAACATAATCCTCAAGAGAACTGCCAAATACTGTTCTCTGCAGCAGGGAATCGGGCCCACCCCAGCCCTGTGCCTTTCCTTAAGAGGAAGGGATGGGAAATTCTGGGAGCCCCACTGGGATCAGAGTTACAAAAGATGAACGAGAATATCTCAGTGGTGTTATAAATGAAGTCTCAACTCAATCTGAATTTAGTAATATTTATAAAAGGAATATTTCTAAAAGGTATAAAAGGCAAGTAAACAGCGCTGGGTGTGCAGGGAGTCTACGCTCCACCAACAAGCACACACAAACATCAAACATTCTAAATATACAGAACATTGCTTTTACATACTAAACGCTGATTAAGGAGGTATTGGGGAGGCATTGGGGAGGCAAGGACAATCCCCAGACATGGACTGTATATCTCGAAACAAGACACTGGAACTCATGATAAGGAAGCGGCAGATGGACAGAGAAACAAATGTAAGGACTATAAATCTCAAAACTGGACATTGGAATTCATTATAAAGATACAACAAACGGAAGAATTAGCAACAACCAGCTCTTGCAATTAAGAAACATGCCAATTCAGCAGATTCCTGACCAAAGGTGAAAAGTACACTGTGAGGAAGACTCGGGGTCTTCCTCCCAAAGACCCCTGCCCACATCCCAAAGACCCCTGCCCACAATTCTTGGGAGGCTCTATGCAGGCGCAAGGTGCCAAAAGGCTAATTAGCATGAGAAGCAAGGGAAGGCGGGGATAGGTAATGCATATGTATAGGTGCTTGTAGAATATTGATAGATTCATTGTATAAATTCAAGACTGCTTTCTGCTTTGGGTATGCACGATAGGTGGAGAGATCCCCCGTGCCACTTAAAGGAATTTCGGCTTCGATCTTTGAATCAATCTGGCACCCCAGATGGGACAACCTCTCTGCCGGACCGCAGGACCCGCTGGGGACAGGACTCCCTAGGGTACCCCCGGGATTTCCTGGAGGGACTCCTCGACTCACCGGATCACTGCGGAGGCAGACAAGGACCCCATCATTGTAAGTGAGTATGTTCTTTATTCTGGTTTGGTTTTCTGGTAGACTGGCCATCTGGAACTGTCTGTAAGTCAGAAGGTGATCTTCTGCGAGACAGTGTTTGGTATATACTTTGTGGTTAGCACCATAAGTATATGTTTGGGGACCTTAAGGAAGGAGCTCGCTTTAAGGTCCATCTGGAATTGTGTTGTCTATTTCGGTTTTCTGACTCATGGAGTATGGTATTTAACTCTGGTTATTGTTACTGCGATTTTGGCTATTTTCCTGGTGGTAATAGTAGGTTCATGGCATTGTTATAAGAAAGATATCGTTACAGTGTTACACAGTTCGGTTTTCTGACTTATCGCATGTGGAATTTGACTCTGACTATTGTTATTGTGATTTTGGCAATATTGCTGGTAATAGTAGTTTTGTGACATCGCTACTGAAAGATATTGCGTGCCCGTATTTTTGTGAGTGATACGTTTTTGTGATACGCTTTTGTAAGTAACACATGTATTCTGAAAGTGTAAACTGGAAAATGGGGGGGCGAGTAAGCAGTGAAATTCCTAAGAAAAGTACACTGGGTTGTATTTTGAGTCATTGGAAGGATATAGGGGGGGCTCCGGGTGGAAGTGAAAATAAGAAAACTCTGATAAAATATTGTAATCAGTGGTGGCCCCTTTATAAATTACAAGAAGGGGAAAAATGGCCCAAAAATGGGACCTTGAATTACAATACGCTATTGCAATTAATGTTATTCTTAAGGAGGGAAGGGAAATGGGATGAAGTTTCATATGCGGATATGTTTTTTACTCTGAGAAACCACCCAGAATGGCAGAAGGAGTGTGGCATTAATTTGGCCCCACAAGACCCTTTGATTTTATCAATAGAAAAGGATATGAGGAGGGATGGAGTGGGGAAATTAAAGAGGTGTTGTTCGGCATGTAGCATTGGGCAGAGATGTTTAAAATTAAACGAGCCGGAAGAAAGGATGGAAGATTATGTTTTACCACCTATAAATGGTGATGTAGGTGCTGGAATAGAAGTTGAAGGCGCTGGAAATGACATAGACTCTAAGGGGTTTACTCCGATAACTGCTCGTACACGAAGTAAAATAGGACCAATAATCCAAGCCCCTCTGCATCAGGCTATGGGAGCTAATGGACCCGCTAGAATTAAAGTACCCTTCACAACTAATGAACTAGATGCCTGGAAGGAGGCGGTGAAAGGGTATCGAGATGATCCAGAGGCGGTGGCTAAAAGATTTGAATTGACTGTGAAAAACTTAGACCCAGATTGGAAGGATATAAAGATAATGCTGGCTGCATTATCAGAAACCGAGAAACAGCTAATAGTTAAAACTGCTAGAACGCAGGTACAAATCCAGGTAGCCTCGGGAGCCCTGCCCGGCACAGTGGAAGTACATGTGCCTAGGGCAGACCCTAATTGGGATTATAATGATGAGAATGATTATAGAATGCTAAAACGATATCAAGAATGGATTAGGATTGCTTTAGAAAATGCAATACCTAAATCTGTGAATTGGTCAAGACTATATACAATAAAACAGGGGACCTCAGAAACCCCATCCGAATTTCTTGAAAGGCTGAGGGCAGCAATGCAGAAGTTTACCACTATAGACCCTTCCTCTGAGGGGGGTAGACTTCAATTAGTATCTCTATTTTTGGGTCAATCAGCAGAAGATATTAGACGAAAGCTTCAGAAAATGAAAGAACCAGACGTAAGGGATTTGGAAAGATTAGTAGAAGAAGCCTGGAGAGTGTTTAGAAATCGTGAGGGGAATGAAAGGCAAAAGTTAGGTGAGACGATTGCAGCAGCCACTGTGGCAGCCTTACGAAAGCAGGAAGAATCTTTTCGAGGCAGGAGAAGGGGGGAGAAGGTAATGCGACTCCCCTTGCGGGCTGAACAGTGTGCCTACTGTAAAGAGATAGGACACTGGAAAAGGGAATGCCCAAAGCGGCAAGAGGAAAACAAGCTATTAATGGCTACAAAACAATGAAGGAGACCGGGGGACTCTACCCTAGCAGATCCACTGGTTAAAATTAAGCTAGGGAAATTGGGTCGGGAAGTAGAATTTTTAGTAGATACAGGAGCTACATATTCAGTGTTAAACCAGAAGTTGATGCCAGAAGATTAAGATTTTGTGACAGTGGTGGGGGCAACGGGTAGGCATGAAAAAGCTTTCTTTTTAAAACCATTAGAATATGAATTGGGGAAGCAAATGGGAATACATAGGTTTTTGTATTTGCCGGGATCTCCTAGATCTTTATTGGGACGGGATTTACTAGAGCAATTAGAAGCTGAAATTGTTTTTGAAAAGGGAAGGGTAGAGTTAAGAGTAAAAGAAGACCGACTTATAAGTGCACTAAGTTTGGTATTGATCCAAACCGATTCTTTTAATGAAACCCTTCCGGAAATCCAAGATCAGGTTTATCCAGGGGTGTGGGAATCTGATGTCCCTGGGAAAGCGAAGAATGCTGCACCAATAATGGTAAAATTAAAACCAGGAGAAAAGCCAGTAAAGGTTAAGCAGTACACCCTTAGAATAGAAGATAGAAGAGGAATAAAAGATACAATAGCTAAGTTTTTGCAATATGGGTTACTGGTCGAGTGTGAATCGGAATATAATACTCCCATCTTACCAATTAAGAAACCGGATGGGAAGAGTTATAGGTTAGTACAGGACTTAAGAGCAATAAACAGGATCACTGAAGACATACACCCTGTGGTAGCAAACCCTTATACGCTATTGACCAAGTTAAGGGACAAGTTGGTCTGGTTTACCGTGCTGGATTTAAAGGATGCCTTCTTTTGTTTAACCTTGGCCCCGGAAAGCCGAAACCTCTTTGCCTTTGAATCAGCAGTCCTGGCTATTGGGGGAGGTCCCAGTTGACTGGCGGCTAGCAAACGTGACGCCCATCTACAAGAAGGGCCGGAGGGCAGACCCGGGAAACTACAGGCCTGTCAGTTTGACCTCAGTGCCAGGGAAGCTCAGGGAAGATCCTCTTGAGAGTCATCACGCAGCACTGGCAGGGCAAGCAGGCGATCAGGCCCAGTCAGCATGGGTTTATGAAAGGCAGGTCCTGCTTGACGAACCTGATCTCCTTCTATGACAAAGTGACGCGCTTGGTGGATGAGGGAAAGGCTGTGGATGTGGTCTACCTTGACTTCAGTAAGGCTTTTGACACCGTTTCCCACAGCATTCTCCTCAAGAAACTGGCTGCTCTTGGCTTGGACTGGCGCACGCTTCGTTGGGTTAGAAACTGTCCTGATAGCCGGGCCCAAAGAGTCGTGGTGAATGAAGTCAAGTCCAGTTGGAGGCCAGTCACTAGTGGCGTCCCCCAGGGCTCGGTGCTGGGGCCGGTCCTCTTTAATATCTTTATCGATGATCTGGACGAGGGCATTGAGTGCACCCTCAGTAAGTTTGCAGATGACACCAAGCTAGGTGCGTGTGTCGATCTGCTCGAGGGTAGGAAGGCTCTGCAGGAGGATCTGGATAGGCTGCACCGATGGGCTGAGGTCAACTGCATGAAGTTCAACAAGGCCAAGTGCCGGGTCCTGCACCTGGGGTGCAATAACCCCAAGCAGAGCTACAGGCTGGGAGAGGAATGGTTGGAGAGCTGCCAGGCAGAGAAGGACCTGGGAGTGATGGTGGATAGTCGGCTGAATATGAGCCAGCAGTGTGCTCAGGTGGCCAAGAAGGCCGATGGCATCCTGGCTTGTATAAGAAACAGTGTGACCTGCAGGGCTAGGGAGGGGATTGTCCCCCTGTACTGGGCTCTGGTGAGGCCGCACCTCGAGTACTGTGTTCAGTTTTGGGCCCCTCGCTACAAGAAGGACATCGAGGTGCTTGAGCGGGTGCAGAGAAGGGCGACGAAGCTGGTGAGGGGCCTGGAGAACAAGTCCTACGAGGAGCGGCTGAGGGAGCTGGGCTTGTTCAGCCTGGAGAAGAGGAGGCTCAGGGGCGACCTTATTGCTCTCTACAGATACCTTAAAGGAGGCTGTAGTGAGGTGGGGGTTGGCCTGTTCTCCCACGTGCCTGGTGACAGGACGAGGGGGAATGGGCTAAAGTTGCACCAGGGGAGTTTTAGGTTAGATGTTAGGAAGAACTTCTTTACTGAAAGGGTTGTTGGACACTGGAACAGGCTGCCCAGGGAAGTGGTGGAGTCACCATCCCTGGAGGTTTTTAAAAGAGGTTTAGACGTAGAGCTTAGGGATATGGTTTAGTGGGGATTGTTAGCGTCAGGTAGAGGTTGGACTCAATGATCTTGAGGCCTCTTCCAACCTAGAAAATTCTGTGATTCTGTGATAATTTTTAAATGGAAAATCCTGACTCAGGACGAAAAGTCCAGTTGACACAGACAGTGCTTCCTCAGGGGTTTAAGAATAGCCCCACAATTTTTGGTAATCAACTTGCAAAGGAGCTTGAATCCTGGGAAGCCCCCAGTTCTGCAGGGGTCCTGCTGCAATATGTTGATGATCTCTTGATTGCTACTGAAGACAGGGGAAGCTGCATACAGTGGACGGTAAGCCTCCTTAATTTCCTAGGAATGAATGGATACCGGGTTTCACAACAGAAGGCACAATTGGTTCAAACCCACGTGACGTACCTAGGATTTGAGATCTCAGGAGGACAACGTGAATTGGGGACGGAACGCAAAGAAGCAATCTGTCGTACCTCAGAACCACAGACTGTTAAAGAATTACGAACTTTCCTAGGAATGACAGGTTGGTGCAGATTATGGATCAACAATTATGGATTAATTGTAAGGCCTTTGTATGATTTAATTAAAGATAACTGCATAAGACTAATATGGACAGGAGAAGCCCGAGCAGCCTTTAAGAAGCTTAAGATGGAGTTGATGCGAGCCCCAGCTCTTGGTTTACCAGATCTGTCTAAACCCTTTTGGTTATACTCCTATGAAAGGCAGGGTATGGCCTTAGGGGTACTAGCACAAAAGTTGGGACCTTACAAAAGGGCAGTGGCTTATTTCTCCAAACAATTGGATGAAGTAAGTAAAGGATGGCCAGGCTGCCTGCGAGCAGTGGCAGCCGTAATTATGAATATACAAGAAGCCCGGAAATTTACAATGGGGCAGAAGATAACAGTGTTTGTCTCACACACTGTGTCAGCAGTTTTAGAACAAAAGGGGGCCCATTGGTTATCTCCTCAGAGATTTTTGAAATATCAAGCAATATTGGTAGAACAGGATGATGTGGAAATTGTGATAACTAATATTGTGAATCCAGCCTCTTTTCTTAGTGATGCTCCGGCAGAACCTGTGATTCACGATTGTTAAGAAACTATGGAGACTGTGTATTCCAGCCGACCAGACCTTAAGGAGGAGCCCATGGAAGATGTGGAAGAAACTTGGTTCACAGATGGGAGCAGTTTTGTTACACAAGGACAACATAAAGCTGGATATGCTATAACAACTACTCAGCAGGTAATTGAGTCTAAGCCTTTACCCCCTGGAACATCAGCTCAAAAGGCGGAGATAGTTGCTCTCACGAGAGCATTGGAACTGGCAGCTGGAAAAAGGGTAAATATTTGGACAGATTCTAAATATGCATTCGGCGTGGTACATGCTCATGGAGCGATTTGGAAAGAACGTGGATTACTGACTGCTCAGGGAAAACAGATAAAACATGCTGAAGAAATTTTAAAATTGTTAGAGGCTGTAAAACAACCAGAAAAAGTGGCTATTATGCATTGCCGAGGGCATCAAAGAGGATCCACCAACTTCGAGATTGGGAACAGATTGGCTGATAAAGAGGCAAGAAGGGCGGCGGAAAGAGGCCAAGTGGAAGTGCTTGCTTTAATACCAGACGGTAAAATTCAGACATTAGAGAAAGGACAAGCTCCTAAATATTCAAAAGAAGATTTAAAGTTGATCGAGGATCTAAAAGGGAAGCTGAATGTTGATGGGTGGGCTCATTTGAAGGACAACAGAGTTATTATGCCCTCTAATTTGGTGTGGCCTATGGTTTTGGGGGAACACAATAAAACCCATTGGGGAGCCGATGCCCTGTATAAACTATTAAATCGAGTCTTGGTAGCAAGAAATCTGTATACCACAATAAGGCAGGTAACCCAACAATGTGACACCTGTATGCGTCATAATCCCAATACAGGAAATAGGGTGACGTTTGGTGTCATTGATAAAGGGAACTATCCTGGGCAGCATTGGCAAATTGATTTCTCGGAACTGCCAAGAAAAGGGGGGTATCGGTACCTATTAGTTTTAACAGATACCTTCTCGGGATGGCCCGAGGTCTTCCCTTGCAGAACTAATAAGGCTAAGGAGGTAATTAAGGCATTGTTGAATGAAATAATACCCCGATTCAGGATCCCAGCAACTATTTCCTCAGATAGAGGCTCGCATTTTGGTGCAAAAATTGTTCAGCGAATAAGCCAGGCTTTAGGGATAGATTGGCATCTTCACACTCCTTATAGACCCCAAGCGAGCGGACAGGTGGAAAAGATGAATCATTTGATTAAACAACAAATAGCCAAAATAGGACAAGAAACTAATTTGACTTGGCCTCAAGCGCTTCCTCTAGCGCTGCTTAGAATTAGGGCGAAACCACGCTTGAAAGAGAATTTGAGCCCTTTCGAGATACTGTATGGTAGGCCCTACACATCCTTATTTATTGGGGAGGATCTAACACAGTTGGGTTCAGAATATTTGTATAACTATATGATAAGGCTCCAAAAACGATTGGACCTAATAGCTAAGACAGTCTTCGGAGCCCGAACCCGAGGACTAGACTTACCAATTCATCCCATTAAGCCAGGGGATTATGTTTATATAAAATTATTTACAGGTCGCCCATTGGAAGAGAAGTGGATGGGACCATATCAAGTACTACTAACAACACATACGGCAGTCAAAGTCAAGGAGCAAGCAGCTTGGATCCACTATTCAAAGGTGAAGAAGGCCCCGGCGAGGATATGGACCACGACCCCGATCGGACCGGCAAAATTGCGTTTTTCCAGATCCTAATGATTGTGGGGGTGTGGTTGTCAGATTTGGGATGGGCAACTTGGGACGAGAACTTACACCTGACCTTAATACAAACTGTATTTCAAGTGATTAATAAGACAAACTGTTGGGTATGCACCCATCTGCCAGAGCATGGGAATAAGGGTGTATCGTTAATTGGGATTCCCTTGCCTGCAAATGTATCTTGGACTAATTTGTGGGAAAACACATCTTGGGGTCGAAAATATGAAGAAGTTTTAGAACTAGAAGAGAGTAGCTTTGTGCCGTTGGAATCTTACTATGTATGTGTACAAAGGTGTAACCCACCTAGGGGTATGGGGAAACAGGATTGTATAAATACGGATACTACTTATGTGGGAAATCAGACATCTTGTAATCGAACAATTGATATTAGTACGACTAGCAGCTGGGCAAATTCAACCAGCTGGCCAGTTCCAGAAGGAAAAGGGTGGTATTGGCTATGCAACGATACAGCCCGTAAGGTCTTGCCTGAGAATTGGAAGGGAACTTGCACTCTTGGAGCGGTAGTCCCCAATATGACAGTACATGATGTAGTGCCTCGAGGTTACTTGAGAAATCATATGCGGAGAATCAGATGAAAAATTAACAATCCATTGATAGAGAGACACACCGCTTTACATAGTTTTGTTCGATGGTTTATCCCATGGTTAGGAGTGAGTGAATTGGAAAAGGTGATAGCTAATATTTCTGCAATTATAGAGAAGTTAGAAAACAAAACTCTGGATGCTATAAAGGCTCAACAAGAAGAGATATCTAGTTTATCACAGGTAGCATTACAAAATCGGATGGCCCTAGACTTGTTACTGGCTGCTCAAGGGGGAGTCTGTACAGTAATAAACACAAGTTGTTGTGTGTCTGTAGATCAGAGTGGAAGGATCTCTACCGACCTGGAAGAAATATGGAAGCAGACAAGGGTCCTACATGAGATCAGTAAAGATGATCTTTCGTGGAGTTTTAGTGAAATATGGAATAAGTTAACCTCCTGGTTGCCCAATTTCCAATGGTTGAAACAAGTGTTCATTGCTCTAATCGCTTTAGTAGTGTTCGTAATATTTGTGTGCATGTTGTTTAGATGCCTGCTTTGTTGTGTAACTGTAAATAATGAAAGTATCTGATGCAAAAGAATTTGCATGGGAAAAGAAAAGGGGGGATTGATTAAGGAGGTATTGGGGAGGCATTGGGGAGGCAAGGACAATCCCCAGACATGGACTGTATATCTCGAAACAAGACACTGGAACTCATGATAAGGAAGCGGCAGATGGACAGAGAAACAAATGTAAGGACTATAAATCTCAAAACTGGACATTGGAATTCATTATAAAGATACAACAAACGGAAGAATTAGAAACAACCAGCTCTTGCAATTAAGAAACATGCCAATTCAGCAGATTCCTGACCAAAGGTGAAAAGTACACTGTGAGGAAGACTTGGGGTCTTCCTCCCAAAGACCCCTGCCCACGTCCCAAAGACCCCTGCCCACAATTCTTGGAAGGCTCTGCGCAGGCGCAAGGTGCCAAAAGGCTAATTAGCATGAGAAGCGAGGGAAGGCGGGGATAGGTAATGCATATGTATAGGTGCTTGTAGAATATTGATAGATTGGTTGTATAAATTCAAGACTGCTTTCTGCTTTGGGTATGCATGATAGGTGGAGAGATCCCCCGTGCATCCAGCGCTGCAATAAAGAATATACGACTTAAAGGAATTTCAGCTTCGATCTTTGAATCAACCCGAGTATGCCTATACATATGTACAATCAGAAAAGGTAACAAACAATCCTTTAAGTTCCATGACTTAACAGTCTCCATTTTCCATTCCTTTTCTTGATTACAAACAAGTCTCCATTTTCCATTTCTTTTGAACAATACATCTCACTTTAAGTTGTCAAGCAACTCGGTCTTCAGGCCTTATGTATCCCATTCTTCCCGGATTGAAGAAAAGCATATCCATCTCTTTTACAAGGCCAATAGGGCCTGGGTCAAAAGGCACATCCAGGTCACCAGGGGGCGTAACAGCAAAAGCCTTCGATGGCTGCAGCAGCAGAAGAGGGGCCCATGGCGTAGCAGTTGGATCAGTAAAGGAGCCTGCAGCTCCCTCACTGCCTGGCAAACCACACGTTTCTGACTGTGGTCCCACAGGGCTCTTTAAGGCCTCACAGACTGCTTGCCAGGTGCTGAGCAATCCCACTGCAGCCTTGTCGTTTTTAGTTGCAGAGTCCCACACCTTGACCTCAGTTTGGTCCCATATTTCAGGATCATAAAATGTCTGACTGTTAATAAGGACAATAAGCTGTAAGGTTACCAGGACAGTCTTTGTTTCTAAGGACGTATGATTCCCCATAATGCGCAACTGCTTACCAGCAAGGGGCAGTTGTGTGCGCGGGTCCGCTTCTCTCAGCTTGAGCTTCTTTCCAGCTCCAGTGCTCCTATTTCCAGCGACTTTCTGTACAAGCTTCTTTGAGCAGTTTGCTGAGTTTGGCCGAACCTATCTTCATGAGGCAATCAAAGTGCCTGTTCCCATCCTGGTCTCCATTCTGCCAGCCTGTTCCTTTTCATTCCTTTTTCCTGTTTCTTTATTGATGACATAACTTCATCCTGTTGCCTTTTTTTTTTTTTATCTTGAGGGCAGGCTCTTATACCCTCCTCCCCACAGCAGTCCTTTTCAAAAACAACTTTTCATTGGTCAAACAATTTTGCATATAACAGCAATGGCAAACACACAGAAACTTACATGCCTTAAGGGCTGGAGAACAAGCAACCCTGAGACTGCATGGAGTCTCCTGAATCACTGTTCTTTGTTCCCTCTAAATTCTTTTACATTCCTGATGGCCTCATCGTTAAGAGTCTGATGTTATCATTAACCACGGGGCTTTCCGACCCCCATGGCCACACTCCCACATCTCCCCCTTCTTTATCAATATCAACTGTTGAGGGATTTTTGAAACAGCAAAGATCCCATGGCTTGCTGCAGATAAGCAAACCAAGCTACCAGGATGGCTATGAGAAGTTCCCATGACAATGTTCCCACATCGCCCAATTGAGGAATTTAGAAAAATACTGTTGCCAGCAGCTGGCTTCAAGGCCAGGATCTACGTGACTGCTAATCACAAGGGGGTTGTTTTCTTGCAGGTGTTGTTGTTTCTGTGCAGTTGTTTGTCTGAGTGCTTTTGACCAGTAATCTTGTGTGAGACACTATCTGCCCCTGTTAAGTTTGCTATAAAAGTCAGGCTATTTGGGTAATAAAGGGATGTGGGAATAGAAATGTTGTTTTTGCAGAGTTACATTGTTTAGAAGGAGGGAATGTGGTACTGAGATATGCTTACAGTGATAAGAAAGCTTAGCAGGCGACCTTGTAAAATGCAGACAACCAGACTCCTTAGGACATTTAGGTGAAAATCACGGTGTCCAGTCAAGTCAGATAAGTGAAGAAACATTACCACTTCAAGCAGTAAAAATGTCAAAAGAAATTTGAAATTTAACAGGCCGGCAACTGAAGGCCATGCATTGTTTGTGAAGCATCAGATAGATTGTGAACCTGGATTACCCACTCAGTGGGGAAACAGGGGAGGGTCCTGCCATCAAAAGGTATATAAACTGTGTTTTGGAACTAGTAGATGCGCTCTCTCCTGCTTTTGGGACACCCACAATTGCAATCGCGAATAAATTACTACTTCACTGAGATCCTCGCCTGAGCCTAAGTTATTGGCTACGGAGTGTTTCTCACAGGGAGAGCATGATCTGACCATACTAGTGTCTGTCGTGTTTTCGGCCGTTCTTCCTGCAACATATGGTGCCTGAACAGGCTGAGACCCGCAGACGCTGAGAGACCTGAGAGACTTCAGAGACACGGAGAGCCCTGAGATACACAGAGAGACCTGACAGAAGCCGAAAGACCTGAGAGACGCTGAGAAACTCCAAGCACCGAGTCAGACACAGATGATCGCGGTGAGACGCGGGAACAAAGGAATCGCGGTGAGACGCGGAAAAGTGATGTAATCTTGGTGAGACGCGGGACGTCCGGGATTGAGTTGCTACGGGAGACCAGAGGCGTCAGTGCACAACGGCAGATGACCGCCACCGTGTGGCGAGTTGGCATATAGCAGAGGGGTGGAGATCACGACCCTGCAGCCTGTCTGACGTAACCATGGAGGAGGAAGTGGCTATGCAGCTTCTCTCTAGCTTTCTCTCTAAGAGAGGCGTATCTTGCAATGTAAAAAAGATCAAATCCTTGGTACACTGGGCCCGGAAGGAGAGTTTTTTAAAGGAAATCCTTCTAATTTTTAGCCCAGATGAGTGGCGGCTCATAGGAGATCATTTAAGGAATACAACGATCACAAGTGGAAAATTCGATAAAGATCTATGTACGACCTGGCGTTCAGTGCTTAACGCGCTGTGCGGTATAAAAACTGAATGGCAGCCGGCTATGGCGGTGGCGCAAGCTTTCTCAGTACCGTCTGGGACTGACATACCGCTGAGTACAAAACCTGAGACCTCAGGAATGCAGCTGACACGATTTTTATCATCGGTTCCTGCACCCACCCCGGTTCGAGGTATGACCTCTCCAATAAAGGAATCAGCAGCAGAAATAACTGAGGGACTATCGGAGCAGAGTGCTAATGGGCAGTGGGGGCTGCCCTCCCCACCCCCTGCGCCGGGGAATTTTGATAAAGCTGTGCTGCCAGCATCTGTGCCGCTGCCAGGCAGCAATAAATCCACTCGGGATGCTTCGCCAATGAGAGGTGCAGCAGCAGCTTGCGAAAATCGACCTTCACTGAAGGACCTGATGGGCACAGTGCAAGGAAAAGAAGACCTGATTAACAGACTGCAGACTCAGCTAGCAAAACAGAAACAGCTGAGGACTGAGGAAGTCAAAATTGTTCAAGAGAAAGCTGCCAAGATCAAAGAGTGGGTAACATTTAAGCTGAGAGAGCTTGAGCTAGAAAACTACCACCTGAAAAACTGTAATCAGAGGCTGACAGAGCAAATTGAAGCCCTTCAGGATACATTGCAAGGTATGACCAGCATTTCTCCCTTTAAATCTCTTTGGAGCTGTAATTCTCTGAAGTCTAGAGCACCACAGGCTTCTTTACCTGAGAAGACAGACCAGAAATGTATGCTTCTCGCGCCTGGTTTCAGGCAGCTATGTCAAACAAGACCTACCAAACGTGTCTTCTCTACAACAAGCATCGCCCTTGCCAATGACACCTTCACTGAGGATGGAGAGGACAAATCTCTGCTTTCTCAGAACACACTGAAGCTCATGTCTGACCCATCAAGCTGGAATCTCTCTGCAGAAAAAGACATATTTTCAACCATAAGCTCTGAACACAGCTTAGGGTGCTCTGATCCTGTGTCTCTGCACCCTCCAGCTGAGCCCACAAAAATCCTTGAGGCTTTGACTTTACGGTCTTCACTAGAGGGAAACCATTGCACTGTGAGCACCTTGCAACAAGTGTCTTTGGATGGAGCCGACTCCTCTGATGATCTGAGTTCCAGGTTCTGTTCCCACCACCTGGATTCCACTTCCTCAGGAGAAATAATAAGCATGCTTGAGGGCACCCTCCAGACTGCTGGGCCACCCCTGGCCATGTCAACGTCGGCTGTTGTTGAAGAATGGCTCAAAGAGCAAGGGCACGGGTTCCTAGAGGAATTGTACAAGCAAGGCAAAGAAAATACAGAGTTTATAGCCGGATGAGAAGCATTTTTGTGAAAATATGCAAGGAGCAGTCTGTCCTTGAGAGAGAGAGAAACAGGTGGATCTGAGGCCCGGGAAGATAAGGAAGTAGCTTATGCGCTGTAACCGCAAGTAGGAGAAACAGTATTTTTTGCAACACTTCTAGGCTTACCCAATAGGATAGTGACCAGTAGGCATAATTATCGCTGTGTGTATAAATATATGGATATCTGTGCAATAAAGCTGAAGCTTGTATTACCACTCATATTGAGTTGATCACTTGCTTCCCCGTGCTGAAATCGGAGGGACTCGCACCCGACAGGCTGTTACAGCAGGTTCCATCTGTCCAAGGAAGGACAGGTGCTCCGACGTCATATGTGATGCCATCATAAAGGGGCATAGGCATGCTACATCCTTGGCCTGCCCTATTATTATCGACCCTGTGCAAGGCACCGGGTTGTGGCAGCCACATGACTGCAAGCTTCTACAACAAGCTCGAAAAATGCTTTTGGACTTTGGATTACAATCCCAGGCGGCTCGACAAATAATTCAATGGATTTTTCAGGCAAAACCAATGTGTCCACTTGACTGTCGAAACTTGGCGCGCTTATTGTTAACTCCTTCCCCCTTGTTATTGTTTGAAAGGGAATGGTTGCAGTTACCACAGGGGGAAGCGGGTCAACTGCGTCAACCGGGGGACCCTCTGTATGGCATTACTGCAGAGATGTTAAAGGGAACAGGTCCTTATCTCAATACCCAGATTCAGTTGCAGTTCCCTGTGATTATTCACCAAACAGCTGCGCAGCTCGCACTGAGGGCTCTTCTTAGTCTCCCAGGGGAAAAGAAAGCACCTCCATTCGCATCTGTAGAACAGGCCCCTGGGGAACCACATGTTAAATTTATCGATCAGTCCAGGCAACCAGATGTGGTGGCACAGGACTGTCAGAGATTTGCTTTTACGGTACCTTCCATTAACAAACAGGCCCCGGCAAAGCGCTATGAATGGCTAGTGCTTCTACAGGGGATGAGGAATTCCCCTACATTATGTCAATTATATGTGGCCTGGGCATTACAACCAGTTCGGGCAGCGTGGTGTGACGTAATTATTTACCATTATATGGATAACATTCGGTTTGGTAGGCCAGAATGCTTCCAGGATTCAGATTTAAAGTTTATTTGGGATACTTTGGAAGCAAAAGGGTTGAAGATAGCCCCAGAGAAGGTCCAACAGAAACAGCCATGGCTATACTTGGAATGAAAAATATCAGACTCTATTATTCATCCCCAGAAAGGTGATATAACTATGGTGTTACATAATTTGATAAATGTACAAATGTTCCTGCATAATATTCAGTCGGGTTGCCGCATTGTACGGATTACTAATGATGACTTAGCTATATTACTACCTTTATTGCGGTGCAGGAGTGCAGAGCCGCAGATTACACTAACAAATGACCACTGGCAGGCTCTTTCACAAATACCTTTTAAGGTTGCAGCCGGCGCTGCTTGCAGACGTATAGCAGATGTTGCACTCTCTTTCCTAATTAGCAATCATGTGTCTCATCCATTTGCAGTGATTGGTCAGTGGCAAAAAGAAAAGGGGAAGAGTAAGGTGCGACAAAGACAGAAACAGTATCAGGAGGATGCCACTGACACTAATAGCACGGGTAATAGGAGTAGTATAAGTGACACAGGTGATGGCAAGGGTGGAATGATAGGGCAGCATTTTCGAGTTCTGGAATGGATTTTCCTACAGATTCAGCCAAAACCGAGTGTTCCATATTCTCCCACGGGCCAAGTGATGGTTGAACGATCACACCAGGTTTTAAAGGAACAATTAGTGAGATTAAAAGAGATCAAGAACATTGATGAGCGATTGTCCAAGGCATTGGTTGTCTTGAATCACTTATGTTTGACTAGTGACCAAGAAGACCCTCCTGTGAGTATTCATTTTCAAACAATAAATATAGCAGCACCAAATGTGTTACCACAAATAAGAATAAATTACCGAGATCCTGCTGCACAAACTTGGAAAGGGCCATACGGGTACAGAAATACAAATAACACCTGTGATTACAATGACACTGCTAGGCAGGGTTTAGGGGCTTATGGCACGGAGACAAGGGGTAACAACTATAGCATTTGGAATAATCGTACAGCTATGGCCTTACCTCCTGATGTTTTTCTGATTTGCGGGGATAAGGCCTAGCAAGGTATCCCTGCAAACTATATCGGAGGTCCATGTTACTTAGATAAACTCACTATATTTGCTCCTAGCTTGTCACAGTTGCATGAGATCACCAGACATAAATGGGCATTGCTCGCACCGGATTGCAATGATAATGTTGAATTGCTTGGTGTTGCAGCTAGAGCAACATTGGCAAGTTTAGTGCCAGGAGTGGCATCTGTGTCCACACTCAACAACTTAGAAAAATTGGTATGCTGGGCTGAGAAGCAAGCCCATGCCATGACAGAGATACTTGAGGAGATGTTACCAGATCAAAATAGTCTGCGACATGCGCTCTTACAGGATCGAGCTGCTATTGACTTCTTGCTCTTGGCTCAAGGGCATGGGTGTGACGACTTTGAGGGAATGTGCTGCATGAACCTTTCTGATCATAATGAGTCAATTCACAAATCCATTACTTTCCTGAAAGAGCACATAAGAAAGATTCAATATGATATCAATCCTCTCAATCAATGGCTCACTGATTTGTTTGGGACGATGCGTAGATGGTTACTGGGATTAATCAAAGAGGGATTAAGGATTCTGTTTGTTGTGGTGTCAATCATCATTGCGTGTTGTATTGTAATAAATGTGGTTAAAGGGTTACTTGCAAAACGGTTACATCGGGCTTGGTTTGCTCAAAAAGAAAAAGGGGGAATTGTTGAGGGATTTTTGAAACAGCAAAGATCCCATGGCTTGCTGCAGCTGAGCAAACCAAGCTACCAGGACGGCTATGAGAAGTTCCCATGACAGTGTTCCCACATCGCCCAATTGAGGAATTTAGAAAAATATTGTTGCCAGCAGCTGGCTTCAAGGACGGGATCTACGTGACTGCTAATCACAAGGGGGTTGTTTTCTTGCAGTTGTTTGTCTGAATGTTTTTGACCAAAAATCTTGTGTGAGACACTATCCGCCCCTGTTAAGTTTGCTATAAAAGTCAGGCTATTCGGGTAATAAAGGGAGAGCATGATCTGACCATACTGGTGTCTGTCGTGTTTTCGGCCGTTCTTCCTGCAACAATCTACCATCTTCTTGACATGAATTACCACTCCATATATAACAGTGGGTTACAAAAATTAACCCTTGTTCTCTGGCAGCTAGGGTAGACCAGTCATGAATCTGCCTGAAGACAAAGAGAAAGAAAGGTGGCTGGTAATGTGCTCTACTACTTGGAAGCCCTGAGAAGTGGCATAAGTCCCTTCCTCCTCTCCGCAGAAGTTGGATAACAATCATTTGGATTTTCAGAGAAGTTTCTCTAGAGCTATATGCTTTGATTGCTATCCATTTCTTTAGGATATTTGATTGGGAGGCATTCTTTCAATACTGGTTTATGTGAATTGCTGTATGTCAGTGTTTTAGCTCTGGATCGAGTGTTGATCAGTTCTTGGCAGCAAAGCCTCCCTGTTTCTAATATTCTCTATCCTCAGGGGACTGTGCTTTCTTGGGAGACTATTTGGGGATATTATTGTCAATAAACAAAAGAAATAGACCTCACATACCATATTGGGCACTTGGGATATTCTGTTTTATGAGCTGATGAGCGTAACCAGATGCGAGAGCTGGGCTACATTTAAGCAGCACTTCTTCCATGCTCAGGATCGGTGCATCCCAAGGAATAGGAAATCGGGGAAGGAGGGCAGGAAACCCGCATGGATGAGCAAGGAGCTCATCAATGAGATCAAAAGGAAGATGGTCTATGAAATGTGGAAAAAGGGCCTGTCCTCTTGGGAGGAGTATAGATGTGTTGTCAGGGCCTGCAGGGACGCGATGAGGAAGGCTAAATCCCACCTAGAGATGAGGCTTGCAAAAGAGATAACGGATAATAAGAAGGGTTTTTTCAAGTATGTAAAAAGCAAGAGGAAGACTAGGGATAATGTGGGTCCCTTGCTGAATGAGAGGGGTATTCTGGTCATGGGAGATGCTGAGAAGGCAGAGATACTGAATGCTTTCTTTGCTTCAGTCTTTGCTTCAAGGACACTACCCCGGGACTCCTTGCCCCGGCAATAGGACAAAGGGTCTGGGAAATGGAGGGCTCCCCCCGGTATATGTGGGAGTGGTTCGGGAGCTATGTGGGAGTGGTTCGGGAGTGTCTGAGTGGGCTCAAAGCACACAAATCCATGGGTCCTGATGGGATGCATCCGCGTATGCTAAGGGAGCTGGCAGATGTGATCGCCGAACCGCTCTCTATCATCTTTGAAAGGTCCTGGAGAATGAGTGAGGTGCCTGAAGACTGGAGGATAGCCAATGTCACTCTGGTCTTCCAGAAGGGCAGGAAGGAGAATCCGGGAAACTACAGGCCAGTCAGTCTCACCTCTGTCCCTGGAAAGGTATTAGAGCAGCTTGTTCTGGATGCAATCTCCAAGCAATTGGAAGAGAAGAAGGTTATGAGGCATAGTCAGCATGGATTCACCAAGGGGAAGTCATGCTCGACAAACCTCGTTGCCTTCTATGATGGCATCACCAGCTGGGTAGATGGGGGGAGAGCAGTGGATGTCATCTACCTTGAGTTTTCGCAAGGCTTTCGATACTGTCTCCCATGACATCCTACTAGCAAAGCCGAGAAAGTGTGGGATAGAGGAGTGGACAGCAAGGTGGGCTGAGAACTGGCTGACTGGCCGAGCTCAGAGGGTTGTGATCGGCGGTGCAGAGTCTAGCTGGAGGCCTGTGACTAGCGGTGTTCCCCAGGGGTCGGTGCTGGGTCCAGTCTTGTTCAACATCTTCATCGACGACCTTGATGAGGGAATAGTGTCCGCCCTCAGCAAGTACACCAATGACACAAAGCTGGGAGGAGTGGCTGACATGCCAGAAGGCTGTGCTGCCATTCAGCAAGACCTGGACAGGCTAGAGAGATGGGCAGGAAGAAACCAAATGGGATTTAATAAGAGCAAGTGTAGAGTCCTGCACCTGGGCAGGAACAACCTGAAGTATCAGTAAAGGCTGGGGGACGACCTGCTGGAGAGGAGCTCTGAGGAGAAGGACCTGGGGGTCCTAGTGGACGACAGGTTGACCATGAGCCAGCAGTGTGCCCTCATGGCCAAGAGGGCCAACGGGATCCTGGCATGCATTAAAAGGAGTGTGGCCAGCAGGTCAAGGGAGGTGATCCTCCCCGTCTACTTGCCCTGGTCAGGCCTCACCTGGAGTACTATGTCCAGTTCTGAGCTCCCTGGTACAAGAAAGACAGGGATCTCCTGGAAAGAGTCCAGCGGAGGGCCACCAAGGTGATACGGGACCTGGAGCATCTTCCCTATGAAGAAAGGCTGAGAGACCTGGGTCTGTTCAGCCTGGAGAAAAGAAGACTGAGAAGGGATCTCCTCAGTGTATATAAATATCTGAGGGGTGGGGGACAGAAGGATGTAGCCAACCTCTTCTCAGTGGTTTGTGGGGATAGGACAAGAGGCAATGACTGCAAGTTAGAGCACAGGAAGTTCCGCACTGACATACGAAAGAACTTCACGGTGAGGGTGACGGAGCATTGGAACAGGCTGCCCAGGGAGGTTGTGGAGTCTCCTTCTCTGGAGATATTCAAGGCCTGTCTGGACGCCTACCTGGGCATCCTGCTCTGAGGAACCTGCTTTGGCAGGGGGGTGGGACCCGATGATCTTTCAAGGTCCCTTCCAACTCCTACAATTCTGTGATTGTGTGATTATGTGATTTTTGTAATGTTTTACTATGGACGGTACCTCTTCGTGAGGAAAGGGTAATGATAGGTTATTCGTTACTTAAAGTGCCTTTCCCAACCTGTTCTGTGGTGTTTCCTGGGTGTCTCCCCCTTTTTGTTTATTTAGCAGTGCTTTCAAGGTGCAATGTGTGTGCTTTAAAATGGACCCGTGGGGGAATGAGGAATTCCTGTGATGTGTTGGATACGCCAATTTTGAAAAAAGGTTTGAAGGCAGTGATTACCATAGGTGGGGCCATTGTTGGTGTTTATTTCCTTTGGGATTCTGAGTGCTGCGAAAGCGACACGGAAGTGAACTTGGACATGGCAACTAGTTTCACTAGTTTCACCCACTCTGGAAGTCTTCAAAAGTCGTTTAGATGTAGAGCTTAGTGATATGGTTTAGTGGAGGACTTGTTAGTGCTAGGTCAGAGGGTGAACTAGGTGATCTTGGAGGTCTCTTCAAACCTAGATGATTCTGTGATTCTATGAAGAAAAAGATATCATAAAAGCATAAATAAATACCCGAGGCCTATCCCAGTGTGTGTTACGAGATATGTGAAAGGATTTTGGTAGTTGTCCAGGTGAGCACCTTGTCACCTGGCTGCTCCGGTGCTGGGACACTGGAGCCAATTGTCTGGAATTAGAGGACAGGAAAGCCAGGAGGCTTGGATCCCTTCCTAGGGACGCAGGCATTGACAAACCAATTGAAGATTGTGGGAATAAAAATGTTGGTTTTGCACAAAGTTACGTTGCTTAGAGGGAAAGAATGTGGTATTGAGATATGCTTGCAGTGATAAGAAAGCTTAGCAGGTGACCTTGTAAAATGCAGACAACCAGACTCCTTAGGACATTTAGGTGAAAGTCACAGTGTCAAGTCAGATAAGTGAAGAAACATTACCACTTCAAGCACTAAAAAAGTCAAAAGAAATTTGAAATTTAACAGGCCGGCAACAGAAGGCCATGCATTGTTTGTGAAGCATCGGATAGGTTGTGAACCTGGATTACCCACTCAGTGGGGAAACAGGGGAGGGTCCCAGTCGTCAAGAAAGAGTGTATATAAACTGTGCTATGTGACTAGTAGGCGTGCTCCTGCTTTTGGGACACCCACCATTGCAATCGCAAATAAATTACTACTTCACTGAGATCCTCGCCTGAGCCTAAGTTATTGGCTACAGAGTGTTTCTCACAATTTGGGGGCTCCTCCAGGATCCAGTCACCTACCGGGGAGCCTCACCGCCGCAGCAGCAGGAAGGCATGCCCCGCTGATTTCAGGGGTCCTGTGCATCAACGGTGGAGGTTCTGAGGAGAGCTGACAGAGGGCCTGAGACTGATTAAAGAAGCAGGATCCGTGAACTAGTGGGGAAGGGAAGAAGGTAGGCACTCCGGGTTTAATAATTGAACCGGTAACTCTGTGCACAGACCAAGGTAAGAAATATTAAGTATTGCCTTGGGGGTCGGGTGAGACTCTGCGTGATGTGTGATTAAGACGTACTTTTGTACGAAGCGAGTGTGGAATCCTGATCTGCGGTTCCGTAGCTCCGCAAGGGGTGCGGCCAGAGATGGACGAAGTGTGATATAAGAAAAAGAAATAAGAAATAATAAGAAAATAATAATAATAACAATAATGATGATAATAGTACTACTAGTAATAATGTGTACGAAACAAGTGATGCACAATGCAATTGCTCACCACCTGCTGTCCGATGCCCAGCCTAACCCCGAGCAGTCCGGCCCTCCTCCCAGCCTGCCTGCTGGCAGGACAGTGAGAAGCTGAAACGTCCTTGGCTTGGTGTAAGCACTGCTCTGTAACAATTAAAACATCAGCATATTATCAGCACTCTTCTCATCCTAAACCAGAACATAACATTCTATCAGCTACTAGGAAGAAACACCCTCATAATCAATCTTTAAACAGCAATTACTTAAGTTAAATTTTCCACAGACTTCTCCTTGTGCTAGTAAATAATCCAAAGCTAGGCAATTTTGATACAAAGCAGTTCTCATCTTGGTATTTTGCTTTGCAATTAATCCAAGTGCATCTCCGATTTTATTTACAACTATTTCTATTACAGCTTGTAACCTAATTATTCTATTAAGTATATATATTGGGGTCCTATAGCCCCAGGATCCGTCTTCTGCTCACGTAGCTGGATCATAATAGGCAAACGCCTTCAATGAAGGGGTTGGGCCCGCTTTCAGGGTCGATTCAGGCTTGTGTTACCGTTCAGCCTGTCAGGGTGATCCAGCTCCTGGAAAACGAATCACAATTTTATATAGGTTTAAAAAAAAAAAGTTTCTTATGTTATTTTCTCGGGACACCCTGACCTTAGTGTGGGAGAAGTCCGGTCGAGGCCCTCTCACTCAGCAGTCAATACCCATAGGGTTTGCCTCCCTTGGTAGACCATACACACCTCAGTGGAGGGTCCTGCCCCGATCTTGCCTTCTCCCTTTCCTCCCTTCAGGGTTGTCCCTTTTATTTGGCATCCTTAATTCCTGCAGAGCCTCGTTGCCAGAATATTAGTTCTTCCTTAGCTTGAGTTTTAGTTTCCCAGGAGCAGACTCAACCCTCCAAGTTTCAGTAGTTACTGGTCCTTTTATTTTGGATGCGTGGGTCCCTTTCTGCAGTTCTCACAGCTGTTTCAGTAGTAAGTAAAACAAGGTACAGTCCCTCACATCGGGGGTTCAGTGATTCTTCCCTCCTGTGGCTGCTTGTTGAAACACTTTCTTTTTTATCTTCTGACAAGTTAAGCAACGGTTACGTAATTTGCTTTGCCAATTAAAAAAAAAAACAAAAACAATGCAACCAAATTGTTTTAGTAAATGATCACTTAACACCTTTGTCCCAATATTTGCTTCGCATAAGCTTTTGGCAATCTCTCTCGCCTGTCTGGCAGTGTCCATTTTCCTTGTTCTAATTTAGCCCCTATTTTCTCCAGTTTCATTTGTTTGTTTTGTTTTCCATTGCATTTCAAAGTTGGTCCAAAAATTCCATGGGGGTTTCTTTTGGACCTTGTTGGAACAGATTCTCAATTCCCAATTTAACCAGATTTTGGTATTTACCGTTCATTATTTCCGGGGTGACTATAGTCTCAGCGTGGGGCCGGTCAGGGGAATGCAATCGTCCCTGAGCGGTCTCATTGGCAATCTGAGCTCACTCATAAACTCAGGTTGTTTTAAGGGTTAACTGCTTTTCTGTTTCCGTGACAACTCTCAGACTGTCATGGTCCCTCTGCCCCAAAGGGCTCACACCAGTGATTTTGAGATCACAGCCTCCTGTTGAGGCAGAACTATTAACATTCTTACATCCTCTTTCCCTGCTCATTCAACTTCAAACAGCTCTGTTAAATACTACATGCCACACCTTTTCCACAAAAATTTACATTTCAACAGGACCGAATTTCAAGCCGAATGCCAATTTTTCTCATGCACTTTGTTAGTAAGCCCATACAAAACAAGGAATCACTCCTGTGTATCCACCAATAGGGGGGTTTAAAAGGTATTGACGCCTAAATAAACTCGCTCTCCCCCTTTGTGGGAATAGAAATGTTGTTTTTGCAGAGTTACATTGTTTAGAAGGAGGGAATGTGGTACTGAGATATGCTTACAGTGATAAGAAAGTTTAGCAGGCGACCTTGTAAAATGCAGACAACCAGACTCCTTAGGACATTTAGGTGAAAATCATGGTGTCCAGTCAAGTCAGATAAGTGAAGAAACATTACCACTTCGAGCAGTAAAAATGTCAAAAGAAATTTGAAATTTAACAGGCAGGCGACTGAAGGCCATGCATTGTTTGTGAAGCATCAGATAGATTGTGAATCTGGATTAACCCACTCAGTGGGGAAACAGGGGAGGGTCCTGCCATCAAAAGGTATATAAACTGTGTTTTGGAACTAGTAGATGCGCTCTCTCCTGCTTGTGGGGCGCCCGCCATTGCAATCGCAAATAAATTACTACTTCACTGAGATCCTCGCCTGAGCCTAAGTTATTGGCTACGGAGTGTTTCTCACAATTTGGGGGCTCGTCCGGGATCCAGTCACCTACTGGGGAGCCCCACCGCCGCAGCAGCAGGAAGGCATGCCCCGCTGATTTCAGCGGTCCTGTGCATCGACGGTGGCGGTTCTGCGGAAAGCTGACAGAGGGCCCGAGACTGGTTAAAGAGGCAGGATCCGTGAAGTAGTGGGGAAAGGAAGAAGGTAGGCACTCCGTTTTTTTTTTAAGAATCGATCCAGTAACTCTGTGCACAGACCAAGGTAAGAAATATTAAGTATTGCCTTGGGGGTCGGGTGATCTGGTGTATGGTAAGCCCTTGCACGGGGAAGTGCTGGCACTACACCAGGGAAATCTGGTGTACGGTAATCCTTGCACGGGGAAGTGTTTGGAAGTACACCAGGGAATCTGGTAAACTCAGGTGTGCGGTAACGCTGGCACGGGGAAGTGCTTGGCGGTACACCCCCATCTTTCAGTACGTTGGTGTGTGGTACACTGCAGAAGGGAAAATTCTGTAGCACATACTGGCGAGGGTTAGGAAAAATGGGAAAATATGAGTTCCAGGGGACAGGGATATCCCTGGGGAAGTGCCTACTAATAGTTCTTCCTGAAGAATGATAAGAAACTGGAAACGTAATCCCAAAATTAGAGGGATTGTAAAAGAAAAGTAATTAAAAAAAAAAAAAAAAGGTTAAATATTGTGTATCAGTCTGGACAAAAGAACCAATTAAGGAAACAGCAGTATTTTGGCCAAAATACAGGTCTGATGAAAATTCAGGCTTTAAATTTATGTGTAAACAATAAGATTCCTTTTTCAGAGAAGGAGCCAAGTTATGCTCCCTATAATCTTAATATTGAACTGGTGGCAGCAGCAGTCACTCCAGGAAGGGAGACAGGGACTGGAATTAACACTGTCCCTAAAGAAGGATCGTACTCTAGGCTCTGGCAAGAATTAGAACAAGGTAGAAGATATATTGAGAATTTTGCTTTCCCTGATACTAACAGTACTAACACTAACTGTGTATCCTCTTAGGTGAACTACCCTCTCCTCCTTACCAGCAAAGAGGTTAGGACTTTTAAGAAGGAGAGGAAGTCTTTATTCGAGGACCCCAACAGCCTAGTTGAACTATTAGACCAGTTCCTACGACCTTATTTATACTCTTGGGGGAGGGAATTATGTCTATAAGTATGTTGTTTACAGGGAAAGAAATGGGAATGATCAGGAGGAGAGCTGCTATACAAGAATGGGAAAGAGCTCATCCTCCAGGACCAGGGGTAATACCGGCAGGGCAGAAATACCCACTTGCCAATCCTGGCTGGAATAATAATAGTGTGCAACACAGAAATCATATGAGAGACTTGGGGTCAGAATGAGAAAGTACTTGGGGATGAGACCTGATGACCCAGTATCCCAAGGGCTCTTGAAAGTTCACTGTGTGATTAAAGCCTGGAAAAATACGCAGAAAATGCTTCAGAAGGTGGGGGAATGTAGTGAACAGTCACTGGGGGACCCTCCTGCGGGAGGCCCTGGAGGTGTGTGTCCGGAGGGGAGATGAGAAGGAAAAAAAAAAAAAGAGAGATCGAAACTAATGGTATTGACAGTGCAGCGGGTAGTGAGGCAGAGGGTTGGAGAAAGAGGAAGAAAATCTTCAGGGGGAGTCAGGGCCAGGATGGAAAGGAGAGGAAGAGAGATGAAGGAATGGCAGGCAAAGAAGGCTGCCTGTGTTGTGGCCCGAGTCCTAGCAGAGAGAGGCTATGATAAGATGTTTTAAGTGTGGCCAGGCTGGCCACTTTGAATGGGAATATCTGGAGTGGAAGAAGGAGGAAAGAAGGAAAATGGGATGAAATATGCTATATTGATATGTTGTTTCAGTATCTGGGAGGGAAAAGGTATGGAATTAAGTTGGACCCTGACTGAGCCTTTGGTGCTGGTATTAGAAAACTACAGGCTGGAAAAAGATAAAGGAAGTGTTAAAAGGGTTGCTGAAGGTGTTAAAGGTGTGGCATGTAATATTTAACAGAGCTGTTTGAAGTTGAATGAGCAGGGAAAGAGGATGTAGGCATTATCTAAGTAACAGTCTAGAAGTTTTGGTATATTTGCATATTTGCTGTGGTGTTTGGTCAGTTTCCCAAGCATCGGGGAGGGGGGAACAGCCTGCTCCACCAGGGGCCTCTCCAGCGGCCGCAGGGGGGCTTCGGCTCCAGCGCCTGGAGCGCTTCCTCCCCCTCCTTCTGCACTGACTTTGGTGTCTGTGTGGGGGGTTTCTCTCTCTCCCAACTGCTGTTGAGCAGCAGGCTTTTGTTTGTTTCTTTGTTTGTTTGTTTTCGTGGATGTGCTCTCACAGAGGCACGGACTGTATCGCTCATGGCTTGGCTGTGGGCAGCAGTGGGCCCCTTTGGGGCCAGATGAAATTGTCCCTTATCTGCCACGGGGAGGTTTCTGGGTTTTTCTCACGGGGGCTGCCACTGCAGTTTCCCACCCCTACACCCCTCACACACCCCCGAACCTTGCCATCAAACCCAATACACTGGGGAACAGTTAGGTCATTACTGACTTGTAAAGCATCAGGGATTAAATTAACTAATGAAACCCTAAAAAGTGATGGGGGTAGAAGGTATAACAGTGCCACTTTTGGGGGATACCAAGCTGAGACTAGGGGATAAAATGATCACTGGGTAATTATTGTATGTACCCAAGGCAAGGATTAATTTGTTGGGTGTGATAAATTAGTAGGGGTTTGTTCATTGTCCTTGAGAATTTAAAGAATCTACTGAGGAGATAAGGTTTCACAACTCACGGCATTGTAACATGGGGACAAAGCAAGACATCCTGTTTTGCCCCCACCTGAACACAAGCACAACGCATGATCACTGGAGGAAGAATAACGACCCCCAACAACAGACTGCGCAGTTTCAGGACAGGTCTCGACAAGTCGACAAATCGACAAGTCTCGACAAGTCGACAGGTCTCGACAGGTCTCGACAAGTCTCGACAAGCCGGAACTTCAATGCTATAAAACAGCAACACTGGAAAGGGGAAGTTGTGTGCCGTGGTGGAGCGGAGACTCCCCAGCCGCCCAGCGCTGTTTTGCTTGTGTCTGCTTATTTGATTAATAAAATAATTTCAATAGACCAGTAAATTGTGTGGTCTAACTTATAACATTGGGAAGGGATTTGATGATGAAATTGGGCATTCAACTAGTAAATTGTTAGACTGGAATAACAGTGTTATTAATGGAGTGTTCTCTGGCCCTGAGAGCAAACATACATGTATATTCACCTCTGACTGGAAAGACCCTGAAATGGGGGCGGAAGCAACAATATAGGTGGACAATTTTACCTCAGGGGTTTACAGGGACACCTATCTATTTGGGTAAGATCTAAAAAAAAAAAGATTTTGGAGCAATTCCAACCTCCCAAGGAGGTATTAATGTTAACAAATATGTGGATCGTTTTCTATTGTCAGGACAGGAGAAAAGAGTTGTGAAGAAAGCTACTAACAAGCTATTCAACTTTCTGGGAAAGCAGGGCTTGGGAGTATTGAAAACAAATAAATAAAAAATTACAATATGGAGAAAGAGAAGTCAGGTATTTAAGGCATCTAATGTCTGAGGGAAAATGAAGAATAAATCCAGAGAGAGTTCAGGGAATTATTGAAAATTAAGAAAGAACTAAAAAGTTTTAAAAGAATGATTTTTTTAAGGAATCAGGAGCCATGAAGTCTGAAGGAAAACGGATACTCCCTGATGGGAGAGAAATGCTGAATAAAGTGATAATGAGGCAAATATTAACTGTTTTACATCAGAAGAGTCATTGGGAGGTGCAAGCAATGTGTGATGTTGTGCTAAGAAAGTATGTCTGTGTAGGAATATACACTTTAGGGAAGCACATATGTAGAGGATGTACCATATGTCAAAAGGTAAATAAAAAGGTGTTCTGTTACCCATCTAGAGGGGGACGGGAGCCAGGGGTTTGACCTTTCCAAAGTATACAGGTAAACTTTACTGAGTTACTTGTTTGTCCTAATTGACCACGTGACTAGATGGGTGTAAGCTTTACTGCAAGGGTTAAAGCAGGCCTTAGAGACTGAGTGGGATTTTCACAGCCCCTGGCACCCCTCCTCTTCTGGGAAGGTGGAGCGAATGAATCAGACATTAAAGAAGCAATTAACTAAACTAGTGTTAGAAACCCAACTTCCTTTGGTAAAATGCTTACTCCTACAGGTTTAAACAGCACCAAGAAAGGATATAGGAATTTCACCATATGAGACGCTGTTCAGATTGCCCTATCTGGGCAGAAGGGATGAGATACCACAATTCAAAATAAGAGAGTTTCCTTAAGAACTGTATTCTGGGGTTGTCTTCTTCTTTGTCATCTCTCAGGACCTGTGGGTTGTTGGCTCAAACCCCACCTTTGGAATTCCCCATTCACCACCATCACCCTGGAAACCAGGTCCTGATTCGGACCTGGAAAGAGTCAACTCCTGCCTGAATGGGAAGGACAATTACTGACCACTGAAACAGCCGTAAGAACTGCGGAAAAAGGTTGGACTCACTATACTCGAGTGAAGGCATCTGTCGACGCTAGTACCTGGGAAGCTGTTCCTACAGAAGACTTGTTGGAAGTTGAAATCGAAGAGAAAAATCTCATAATGGACTCTGAGCAGGATAAAAGCTTACAATTGTAAACTAACCTTTTATTTTCACAGGTAACTAACGAGTGTGACTTGTGATTGAGAGAAAGGACAGACCTATAGCAAATTGCAGTGCTCCCAAGAGGGAGGTTGTTATAGTAGTAGTGTACATCTTATTCTTTGCATTGATGATTATTTGGAAACCTAAGGTTTAAAAATAATGACAGGGAAAAATTGATTACTAATTTTGTTTTTAGTGATTCTAGGCCTCAGAGAAGGCCTCGGTCAATTGGCAACTTGGAAAAGGCATGACCAAATAATAGCAAAAATGGGATACCCCATCAAAATATGGGTGACTGTGACAGAGGGTTATGTACCACAAGCCGTCACGTTTGATGTTTGTGAGGTGTTAGCTTGTGGAGATTTAAATGCCCAACGACAATTGAGCAGACAGAACAAATAACTGGGAGAGACCCAACAGCCAGATTGAGAATAGCTGTATGGAAACGATCATCTATTGCCATCAGAGAAAGGGAGAAACTCAAGGAGAAAACAGGAGAGAAAACAGGAGGCCCTCTGAAATGTGGCAGTTCAAACATTAGAGATTCAAACAGGGTATGGGGATGTGAATGCCTGGATAGAATGGGTCAAATATACTATCCAGAGTCTCAACCGTAGCTACTGCTATGCTTGTGCCTCGGGATGACCGATTGCCCAGATAGTGCCCTTCCCATGGGGGTGGACCAAGGATTCCCAGGGGATGCGATGTATGATTGCATTGTACCAAGACAAGACTGCCTGGGGAAATGAGGCCTGTAAGTCTCTCTTTGCCGTTCCTTGCATGATAGCAATATCACAGTTCCCCCTGCATTCTCTACAGCTATAGGTAACCATACAGCTTGCCTCTCACGGCAGGGTGTGAGTGCTACCTGGCATCTGGGAGAATTTGCCTTGTGCTACCAAGGACTTGATGGGAAACTGCTCAAGACTAGAGATCCCCAGGGCAGATCTCTGGTGGTACAATGGAGGGAAGATCTTACGGTCCACCCTACCATCTAATTGGGGAGGCACTTGTGCACTTGTTCAATTAGCTATACCCTTCACCCTGGCATTTGAAAGAGAAACATCACAAATACCCAGAAGAAGTAAAAGAGGCTTAGGAATATCATTTGATGATAGAGTATACATAGATTCTATTGGGGTACCTAGAGGAGTTCCGGATGAACATAAAGCCAGAAATTAAATTGCTGCAGGGTTTGAGTTACTGTTCTGGTGGGTAACAATCAATAAAAATGTGGATTGGATTAATTATTTCTATTATAATCAGCAGAGATTCATCAATTATACCAAGGATGCGATGAGAGGAATCGCTGAACAACTAGATGCCATCAGCAAAATGTCTTGGGAAAACAGGATAGCATTAGATATGATGTTCATGGAGAAGGGTGGTGTATGCGTGATGCTGGGCAACCATTGTTGTACTTTTATCCCTAACAATACTGCCCCGGATGGCACAGTAACTAGAGCATTGCAAGGGTTTACCACCCTTGCCAATGAATTGGCAGAAAATTCGGGAGCAGACACTTCCATCACAGGATGGTTGAAATCTTGGTTTGGTAAATGGAAAGGGATGGTAATGTCCATATTTACATCCTTGATTGTAGTAGCAGGAGTTTTGACGGCTATTGGCTGTTGCATTATCCCCTGTGTAAGGGGACTTGTCCAGCGGTTAATTGAAACCGCATTATTGAAACAAATGACCATAGATCCACCACCCTACTCAGATAAAATGACTATATTAGAGGAAATGGAGAGCAAAGAAAGTGAAGAAGAGGAAGATATTTACCAAATTACACTTAAAATAAATAAATAAATAAATAAAAATAAAAAGAGTTTTTGCAAAAATCAACAGTTTATAAAAAAAAAGAAAAGGGGGGAATTGTGGGAATATAAATGTTGTTTTTGCAGAGTTACATTGTTTAGAAGGAGGGAATGTGGTACTGAGATATGCTTACAGTGATAAGAAAGCTTAGCAGGCGACCTTGTAAAATGCAGACAACCAGACTCCTTAGGACATTTAGGTGAAAATCACGGTGTCAAGTCAGATAAGTGAAGAAACATTACCACTTCAAGCAGTAAAAATGTCAAAAGAAATTTGAAATTTAACAGGCCGGCGACTGAAGGCCATGCATTGTTTGTGAAGCATCAGATAGATTGTGAATCTGGATTACCCACTCAGTGGGGAAACAGGGGAGGGTCCTGTCATCAAAAGGTATATAAACTGTGTTTTGGAACTAGTAGATGCGCTCTCTCCTGCTTGTGGGGCGCCCGCCATTGCAATCGCAAATAAATTACTACTTCACTGAGATCCTCGCCTGAGCCTAAGTTATTGGCTATGGAGTGTTTCTCACACCTTCTTACCAAATTCCCAGGGCTCAAGCCCGAACCAGCAAAGAAATGACTCTCTCCGTTCTACCGCTTTGATAATCAGTCAATCCGCTCCCCCCCAGTACTTGGGAAACTGACCAAACACCACAGCAAGTACACCAACACTTCTCAACTGTTAGTTATTTAGATAATGCTCCCGCCTTTTTTCTTGTCACACTCAAAGCATTTAAGAGCAAAAATAGGATCACAAGATACACCGCCAGGCCCATATATTGGGCACCACCAATCAACACTTGGATAAAACAGCACTTCTTTTCGGTCTGTCATGCACTTCGTTCATCTCCGGCCTCTCCCCTTGCGGAGAATAGGGAACCGCGGATCGGAACTCCGCTCTTGCTTCACAGCGACACTGCATCTCACTCACGCAGCACAATCATGCAATCACACAGAGAGGCCTCTAGCACATCTCATTCATACCACAGGAATATAATTTAGAATGATAACCAACCAAATAAGTATTGTCTCTGACTGTGTTCTTCGTGGAGTGACTTCTTCCACTTTGTTTCAAACCCTTACACTTACACAAATACTTTCAACACAAAATACCTGGACATTTAAGAATAAGACATACAATTATTAACTCTCCAGTTAATATCCCTCCAGCAGCTGAAAACGTACCGTTTGTCCGCAGCTTCAGGAGGTCTTTGTCTGCTCCTGCAGTGAGTAGCTGAGAGTGGAGTCCCCTCTGAGCAAAACACTCAGGGTGCACCTAGGGGTGTCCGCTCTGCAGCCGATCCTGCAGCCAAGCAGTGTCTCCTGCCTGGCTCGCCACAAAAATGACTCACAGAAAGCTGACTCCACAATCAGTAAGATTGTAAAGTAGGTATGTTTACTCAGCGCTGGGTGGCATGGGGGGGGGGGGGGGGGTAGTCCCACCTGTTATAAATGAGGTCGCAACTCAATCTGAATTTTGTAATATTTATAAAACAACTATTTCTAAAAGGTATAAAAGGCAAGTAAACAGCGCTGGGTTTGCAGGGAGTCTACGCTCCACCAACACGCATACAGGAACATCAAACATTCTAAATATACAGAACATTGCTTTACATACTAAACCCGAGTATGCCTATACATACGTACAATCAGGAAAAGTAACAAACAATCCTCTAAGTACCATGACTTACTAAACTCGAGTAGACCTATACATATGTAAAATCAGAAAAGGTAACAAACAATCCTCCAAGTTCCACGACTTAACAGTCTCCATTTTTCACTCCTTTTCTTGATTACATACAAGTCTCCATTTTCCATTCCCTTTGAACAATATGTCTTGCTTTAAGTTGTCAAGCAACTCAGTCTTCAGGCCTTATGTATCCCGTTCTTCCCGGATCGAAGGAAAGCATATCCATCTCTTTTTCAAGGCCAATAGGCCTGGGTCAAAAGGCACGTTCAGATCAACAGGGGGCATAACAGCAAAGGCCTTCGATGGCTGTAGCAGCAGAGGGGCCCATGTTGTAGCAGTCGGATCAGTAAAGGAGCCCACAGCTCCCTCACTATCTGGCAAACCACACAAAGATTTTCCTGACAAAAATCTTAAATCTTAATGGCTCAGGAGCGGTCTGTCCCCACGTGCCCAAAGACGAGCTGGTGGGGAAGAAGGCTGGCCTGGATGAACAGAGAGTTGTGGCTTGAGCTTAGGAGAAAAAAGAGGGTTTATAAGCTTTGGAAAAGAAGGCGGGCCACTCGGGAGGATGTTGCAAGGCTGTGCAGGGACAAAATTAGAAAGGCCAAAGCTCATCTGGAGCTCAATCTGGCTACTGCCGTTAAAGATAACAAAAAATATTTTTAGAAATACATCAATGCAAAACGGAGGACTAAGGAGAATCTCCATCCTTTACTGGATGCGGGGGGAAACTTAGTTACAAAAGATGAGGAAAAGGCGGAGGTGCTCAATGCCTTCTTTGCCTCAGTCTTTAGCGGCAATACCGGTTGTTCTCTGGATACCCAGTACCCTGAGCTGATGGAAGGGGATGGGGAGCAGAATATGCCCCTCATAATCCACGAGGAAATGGTTGGCGACCTGCTACAGTACTTGGATTTATGCAAGTCGTTGGGGCCAGATGGGATCCACCCGAGGGTACTGAGAGAACTGGCAGAGGAGCTGGCCAAGCCGCTTTCCATCATTTATCAGCAGTCCTAGCTATCGGGGGAGGTCCCAGTCAACTGGCGGCTAGCAAACATGACGCCCATCTACAAGAAGGGCCGGAGGGTAGACCCAGGTATTGCAGGAAGAACAGCTGAAAACACGACAGACCCCAGTATAGTCAGATCATGCTCTCCCTTTATTACCCAAATAGCCTAACTTTTATAGCAAACTTAACAGGGGTGGATAGTTTCTCACACAAGATCATTGGTCAAAAGCACTCAGGCAAACAACTACAAGAAAACAAACCCACCTGCAAGAAAACAACCCCCTTGTGATTAGCAGTCACGTAGATCTTGTCCTTGAAGCCAGCTGCTGGCAACAATATTTTTTAATTCCTCAATCGGGCGGTGTGGGAAAATAGATCATGGGAACTTCTTGTAGTCTTCCTGGCAGCTTGGCTTGCTCAGCTGAGGCAAGTCATGGCCTCCTTGCTGTTTCAAGAATCCCCCAAGAATTCCCCCTTTTTCTTTTTGAGCAAACCACGTCTGATGTTAGTTTTGCAAGTAACCTTTTAACCACATTTATTACAATACAACACGCAATGATGATTAACACCACAATAAAAAGAATCCTCAATCCCTCTTTCACTAGTCCCAGTAACCATCTAGGCATCATTTCAAACAAATCAGTGAGCCATTGATTGAAAGGATTAACATCGTATTGAATCTTTCTCATGTGCTCTTTCAAGAAAGTAATAGACTTGTGAATTGACTCACTATGATCAGAAAAGTTCATGCAGCACATTCCCTCAAAGTCCTCACACCCATGCCCTTGAGCCAGGAGAAAGAAGTCAATAGCAGCTTGATCCTGTAGAAGTGCATGTCGCAGATTGTCTTGATCTAGTAACATCTCCTCAAGTATTTTTGTCGTGGCATGGGCTTGCTGCCGGCTGCAGCACTGTATTTTGCCTGTAATTCTGCGCGCGAAGATTCAAAAGAAGACGACGGTGTCGTGTTTCCTATAGTGATTCCTATAGGATTCGTGGGTGGGTGATAGGTCCTAAACCCCCTGCAAGACACTCTTACTAAGGTAACCCAGGGCTGTGGGAATTGCCATAGTAAAATTCTTAGATGGGTCAGACAGAATTGATGACCAAGGACCAGAAGAAAGGGAGCAAATTACCAGAAAGTCCATTAGGAATAATGATTAGAAATTGGACCAATGAGGCCCCAGAAAATGAAAGAGTAAATTAAAAATGGTCCAGTATTATATGATAGAATGACCAAAAGAACCCTTAAGACCCCATGTATTTTGATTGATATTTGGGTCCACGGAGGACGGGGTCTGTCAGGCTTTGAACATTAATGTTAATAGTAGAATACCCGTGGATCCGGAAGAGAGCAAGTATGCTGTAGCTGAAACATTGGAATTAGAAATTAGAGAGCGATTGATTAAGAATGAATATGTGCTACATTTGTGATGTATTGTTTGTGCTGTGCTTAGACCACCAGATAACAGGAGCCCCTCAGACCCCAAGAACCAGATCAAAACAACCTCATGATTCGGACTTTAACCAAGGGGTCTGAGATAAGGAGGACTGTTCACAAAGGGACAGGTTATGCATACGTATAGGAGTGTTGGGAAACTTCACTCCTCAACTCCCCGTTTTGATTGGGCAGGTCCAGCTCAGTTGGCAGATCCCCTACTGTTGACTAACCAGGTGGCCTTTGCCAAATGCGTATCCCAATTTTTGAATGTCCCAGCACCCATTCCTTTCAGTGTAGTCTTTAACAGTCCATTGTATCATTCAGCTTTCTCAGAGGCTGGTGCATGATAGGGGATGTGATCACAGAATCACAGAATCACAGAATTTCTAGGTTGGAAGAGACCTCAAGATCATCGAGTCCAACCTCTGAGCTAACACTAACAGTCCCCACTAAACGATATCCCTAAGCTCTACATCTAAATGTCTTTTAAAGACTTCCAGGGATGGAGACTCTACCACTTCCCTGGGCAGCCCATTCCAATGCCTCACAACCCTTTCAGTAAAGAAGTTCTTCCTAACATCCAACCTAAAACTCCCCTGGCGCAACTTAAGCCCATTCCCCCTCGTCCTGTCACCAGGCACGTGGGAGAATAGACCAACCCCCACCTCGCTACAGCCTCCCTTGAGGTACCTGTAGAGAGCGATAAGGTCGCCCCCGAGCCTCCTTTTCTCCAGGCTCAACAACCCCAGCTCCCTCAGCTGCTCCTCGTAGGACTTGTTCTCCAGGCCCCTCACCAGCTTCGTCGCCCTTCTCTGGACTCGCTCAAGCACCTCGATGTCCTTCTTGTAGCGAGGGGTCCAAAACTGAACACAGTACTCGAGGTGCGGCCTCACCAGAGCCCAGTACAGGGGGACGATCACCTCCCTAGCCCTGCTGGCCACACTGCTTCTTATGCAAGCCAGGATGCTGTTGGCCTTCTTGGCCACCTGAGCACACTGCTGGCTCATATTCAGCCGACTATCAACCATCACTCCCAGGTCCTTCTCTGCCTGGCAGCTCTCCAACCACTCATCTCCCAGCCTGTAGCTCTGCTTGGGGTTATTGCGCCCCAGGTGCAGGACCCGGCACTTGGCCTTGTTGAACTTCATACAGTTGGCCTCAGCCCATCAGTGCAGCCTATTCAGATCCTCCTGCAGAGCCTTCCTACCCTCGAGCAGATCAACACACGCACCTAACTTGGTGTCATCTGCAAACTTACTGAGGGTGCACTCAATGCCCTCATCCAGATCATCGATGAAGATATTAAAGAGGACCGGCCCCAGCACCGAGCCCTGGGGAACGCCACTAGTAACCGGCCTCCAACTGGACTTGACTCCATTTACCACGACTCTTTGGGCCCGGCTATCCAGCCAGTTTCTAACCCAACGAAGCGTGCACCAGTCCAAGCCAAGAGCAGTCAGTTTCTTGAGGAGAATGCTGTGGGAGACAGTGTCAAAAGCCTTGCTGAAGTCAAGGTAGACCACATCCACAGCCTTTTCCTCATCCACCCAGCGCATCACTTTGTCATAGAAGGAGATCAGGTTCGTCAAGCAGGACCTGCCATTCATAAACCCATGCTGACTGGGCCTGATCGCCTGCTTGCCCTGCAAGTGCTGCGTGATGACTCTCAAGATAATCTGCTCCATGAGCTTCCCTGGCACTGAGGTCAAACTGACAGGCCTGTAGTTCCCCGGGTCTGCCCTCCGGCCCTTCTTGTAGATGGTCATCACATTTGCTAGCCGCCAGTCAACTGGGACCTCCCCCAATAGCCAGGACTGCCTATAAATGATGGAAAGCGGCTTGGCCAGCTCCCCCACCAGTTCTCTCAGTACCCTCGGGTGGATCCCATCCGGCCCCATCGACTTGCGCACATCTAAGTGCTCTACCAGGTCACCAACCATTTCTTCATGGATGGTGAGGGCCACATCCTGCTCCCCATCCCCTTCCACCAGCTCAGGGTACTGGGTATCCAGAGAACATCCGGTATTGCCACTAAAGACTGAGGCAAAGAAGGCATTGAGCACCTCCGCCTTTTCCTCATCTTTTGTAACTAAGTTTCCCCCCGCATCCAGTAAAGGATGGAGATTCTCCTTAGTCCTCCTTTTTGCGTTGATGTATTTCTAAAAATATTTTTTGTTATCTTTAACGGCAGTAGCCAGATTGAGCTCCAGATGAGCTTTGGCCTTCCTAATTTTGTCCCTGCACTGCCTCGCAACATCCTTATAGTCCTCCTGAGTGGCCCGCCCTCTTTTTCAAGGTTTATAAACCCTCTTTTTTCTCCTAAGCTCAAGTTGCAACTCTCTGTTTAGCCAGGCCGGTCTTCTTCCCCGCCGGCTTGTCTTTGGGCATGTGGGGACAGACCACTCCTGTGCCATTAAGATTTCCTCCTTGAAGCGTGCCCAGCCTTCCTGGACCCCTCTGCCCTTCAGAACCGCCTCCCAAGGGACTCTACCAACCAACCAGTGTCCTCAGCAGCACAAAGTCAGCCCTCCGGAAGTCAAATACAACAGTTTTACTGGTCCCATTCCTGGCCTCGCCAAGAATAGAGAACTCCACCATTTCATGGTCACTCTGCCCAAGACAGCTCCCGACAACCACATCCTCCACCAGTCTTCTCTATTTGTGAAGAGAAGGTCTAGCGGGGCACCTCCCCTGGTAGGCTCACTAACCAGCTGCGTCAGGAAGCTATCTTCCATGCTCTCCAGAAACCTCCTAGACTGCTTTCTCAGGGCTGTGTTGTGCTTCCAGGATATGTCAGGGTGTGTTGGGTCTGTCTGAGCTGGAGTCACCTTTTCCCTACAGCAGCCTACACAGTGCTGTACTCTGCACTCGTAGCTGGAACAGCACTGATATCACTCCAGTGTTGTGTCTATTGCTGCATAGTGCTGGCACAGCATCAGGACTCCTTCCAAGCCCCCAAGAGCCAGCAGGCTGGGGGTGGGCAAGTGATGGGGAGGGGACATTGCCGGGGCAGCTGACCTAAACCAACCAAAGGGATATTCCATAACACCTGATGTCACACTCAGCAATAAAAGGGGGGGCTCTCGGGGGGGAGGGGGCTGTTCCTCCTGAACAACCACTACGCGTTTGGGGCCCTGCTTCCCAGGACGTGGCCGAACACCGCTCGCTGATGGGAAGTAGAGAATAATTTTTCCTCTCTCTGTGCTTCCGCGCGGACTGATTGCTTCTTTTGTCTCTGTTTTTTTTCCTCCCATTCCCTTTCCCTTTAATTAAACCTTTCTTATCTCAAACCTCGAGTTCTCTGTGTTGTATTTTCTCCCCCTTCCTCTTTGAGGAGAGGGGGAGTGAGAGAGCGGTTGTGGTGGAGCTCGGCTGCCCACCTGAGTAAAACCACCACAGTCCTTTTTGGCGCCCAACGTGGGGCTCAAGGAATTTGAGATAAGGATGATAGTTAGTAGAAGTAACGGGCAAAAATATGTGCAGGATGATTGTTAGGAATGTACAAGTTGTGAAGAATTTAAGAAAGCAGTAACTGTGAGATGTTAGTGTGGTGAAGGGACGAGGGGTGGTGTGTATGTAAAATGTCCACCTTGTCGGTGCTGTGATGATGTTATGTTTACTTTGGTGTGGTGAATTCTTTTTCTTTTTGATTTAAGTGAATTTTGTGAAGGTTGTTGTGATAATTGTAAAGTAAGAGTATGTTGTGAGTAGTCTTAAATATGCTATTAACAGAGGCGAGGGGTGGAATGTAGTGGGTTTACATGGCAAGGTTTTGGTAGCAGGGGGCCATAGGGGTGGTTTCTGTGAGAAAGATCTAGAAGCTGCCCCATGTTTGGGAAGGGCCCCATTGTTTTCCAGATCCGAGCCAATAAGCGATGTTGTTTGCGCCTCCGTGAGAGCATATTTAAGACAGGGAAAAAACGCTGCGCCACATAGCAGCCGGGAGAGTCAAAGGAGTGAGAGAACAGCTTTGCACCAAGGTCAGTGTAGAAGGAGGGGGAGAGGTGCTCCAGGCGCCAGAGCAGAAGCCCCTGCGGCCTGTGGTGAGGACCATGGTGAAGCAGGATGTCCCCCTGCAGCCCATGGAGTACCACGGTGGAGCAGGGTTCCACTCTGCAGCCCGTGGAAGAGACCACGGTGGAGCAGGTGGCCCTGCACCGATGGAGGCTGCCGCCTGTGGAAGACCCCTGCCGGAGCAGATTCCGGGCCGGACCTGTAGCCCGTGGAGAGGAGCCCACGCAGGAGCAGGTGATCTGGCAGGAGCTGCTGCCCGTAGGGGAGCCAGGTTGGAGCAGTTTTCTCCTGAGGGATGGACCCCGTGGTACGGACCCATATCTGGAGCAGTTCTGGAAGAGCTGCTGCCTGTGGGAAGCCCACGCCGGATCAGTTCATCAAGGACTGCATCCCGTGGGTGGGACCCCACAGCACAGGGGACAAGAGTGACCGAGAAGGAGCGGCAGAGAAGAAGTGCTGTAGACTGACCATAACCCCCATTCCCTGTTCCCCTGCGCCGCTCGGGGGGAGGAGGTGGAAAAAGGGTGGATGGGGGGGAAGGTGCTTTTGGTTTTTTTTTCCTTTGTTTTCTCACTTCTCTCGCTTGTTAGTTGTAGGCAATAAATCTTACTATCTCCTTATGCTGAGTCTGTTTTGCCGGTTACAATAATTATTGCGTGATTTTCTCGTCCTTATCTCAATCCTTGAGCCCTTTTCACATATTTTCTCCCCATTCCTCTTTGAGGAGGGGGAGTGAGAGAGCGGCTGTGGTGGAGCTCGGCTGCCCACTCGAGCGGAACCACGACACAGGGAAGTTGAAGTCCCCCACGAGAACAAGTGCTGAAGATTTCACAACTTCTGTCAGCTGCCTATAGAACTCCTCATCCGTCTCCTCATCCTGGTTCGGTGGTCTATAACAGACCCCGACCAGGATGCTAGTCTTGTTGGCCTTCCTGCCGATCCTAACCCACTCAATACCATGTTCTTTGGCCCAAGTGTCTATAAGGTTGTTTCGGAAATGAGTCCCATTATCTGACTCAATTCTTTCTGGGGTGCCATGTCGCCATAGGACTTGCTTTTCAAGGCCCAGGATAGTGTTCCGGGCGGTGGCATGAGGCACAGGATATGTTTCCAGCCATCCGGTGGTTCCTTCCACCATTGTAACTCCATGGTGCTTGCCACTGTAGGTTTGAGGGAGTGTGATGTAATCAATCTGCCAGGCCTCTCCATATTTATATTTCAGCCATCGTCCTCCATACCAAAGAGGCTTTGACCGTTTGGCTTTCTTAATTGCAGCACGTTTCACATTCATGAATAACCTGTGCAATAGTGTCCGTGTTCAGGTCCACGAGCCCATCTGTATGTTGCATCTCTGCCTTGATGTCCTGAGGGGTCATGGGCCCATCGAGCTATAAATAATTCACCCTTATGTTGCTTATGTCCAGGTCCACCTGAGCCACTTCAATCTTAGCAACCTGATCCATCTGCTGGTTGTTTCTATGTTCTTCAGTGGCCCGATATTTGGGCACATTAGCATCTACGTGGCATACCTTTACAACCAGGTTTTCTACCCAAGCAGCAATATCTTGCCACAGTGCAGCAGCCCAGATGGGTTTGCCCCTGCACTGCCAGTTGTTTTGCTTTCATTGCTGTAACGACCCCCACAGGGCATTTGCTACCATCCATGAATCGGTGTAGAGATAGAGAACTGGCCACTTTTCTCGTTCAGCAATGTCTAAAGCCAGCTGAATGGCCTTCACTTCTGCAAACTGACTCGATTCACCTTCTCCCTCAGCAGCTTCTGCAACTCGTCGTGTAGGACTCCATACAGCAGCCTTCCATCTCCGATGCTTTCCCACAAAATGACAGGACCCATCAGTGAACAGGGCATATTGCTTCTCTTTTTCTGGTAGCTTGTTGTACAGTGGGGCTTCTTCAGCATGGGCCACCTCTTCCTCTGGTGATATCCCAAAATATTTGCCTTCTGGCCAATCCACAGTCACTTCCAGGATTCCTGGGCGACTGGGGTTTCCTATTTGAGCCCGCTAAGTAATCAGTGCAACCCACTTGCTCCATGTAGCATCAGTTGCATGATGTGTATAGGGGGTCCTTCCTTTGAACATCCAGCCTAGTACCGACAGTTGGGGTGCCAGGAGGAGCTGCGCTTCAGTACTGACCACTTCTGAAGCAGATCAATTATTTTTGTCGTGGCATTGGCTTGCTTCTCAGCCCAGCATGCCAATTTTGCTAAATTAAGTGCGTCTGCAGCTGCCGCTCCTGGCACAAAAATTGCCAGCGCCGCTCTAGCCGCAACACCAAGCAACTCAATATTATCCCTTCAATCTGGTGCGAGCAGTGTCCGTTTATGTCTGGTGATCTTACACAGCTGTGGCAAGCTAGGAGCCAATATAGTAAGTTTATCTAAGTGTCGTGGTTTAACCCGACCGGCAGCTAAACACCACGCAGCCGTTCGCTCACCCTCCCCCCTCCCTCTCTGGGACGGGGGAGAGAAATGGAAAGTGAAGCCCGTGAGTTGAGATAAAGACAGTTTAATAAGACAGGAAAAAAAAATAACAAAAATAATAATAACAATAATAATAATGATGATACAATGGTGATAATACGAAAGTAATAATAGTATGTACAAACAAGTGATGCACAATGCAATTGCTCACCACCCGCTGACCGATGCCCAGCCTAACCCCGAGCAGTCCGGCCCCCTCCCCCCGGCTAGCCACCCCTATATATTGTTTAGCATGACGTCAGATGGTATGGAATACCCCTTTGGCTAGTTTGGGTCACCTGTCCTGGGTCTGTCCTCTCCCAGCTCTTACTGCACCCCCCAGCCTGCCCGTTGGCAGGACAGAGCAAAGGCTGAGATGTCCTTGGCTTAGTATAAGCACTGCTCTGCAACAATTATATCATCGGGGTGTTATCAGCACTCTTCTCATTCTAAGCCAAAACACAGCATTCCACCAGCTACTAGGAAGAAAATTAATTCTGTGCTAACTGAAACCAGGACACTAAGTAACATGGACCTCCGATAGCATTTGCAGGGATACCTTGCCAGGCCCTATCCCTGCAAATCAGAAAAACATCAGGAGGTAAGGCCATAGCTGTACAATAGTTCCAAACGCTATAGTTGTTACCCCTTGCCTCCATGCCATAAGCCCCTAAACCCTGCCTAGCAGTGTCATTGTAACCACAAGTGTTATTCATATTTCTGTACCCATATGGCCCTTCTGAAGTCACATTTGTCCACCTTGCTGGATTATGTTTATTGACAGGACTTGACCTTTGCAGTAAATTTCCAAATACAAAACATGTTTGAGTCCAATTCTGTGATGTGTTTCCTATCGTCTGAGACCCAAGTAACTGTAACTCTTGTGGGTCCCAGGGCAATGGGACAGTGAGTGAATTTATTAATTTCGCTCAACATGCAGCTACCGATGAAGCGCTGCGACAGTTGTTGGCAGCATACCAGCCAAACTCAGAAGGGTCATACACAGGTATGCCTATGAGGCAAGTCTTGAATGGCTCCATGGATGATGCCATGGACAGGCAAAATTCCGATATACCAGTCTGATTAGCCCATGTCACCCACAGATTTTGTTGCGGCTCGATCTTGGTCACGAGCGCAAGCACTGCTGGCAGTATTAGAATCTCCATCAGCAACTTCCACGTCCCTTGAGACATCTCAGGCAGCCTTCACAAATTGGCTTGGCACCCGCACCGGTCCTGCTCCTGTAGAGACATAAAAATACCCCCGGCCAATGAATAGGAATGAAGCTGGCCTTTTCCAAGTTCCTGTAGCAGGATCTCGGTAATTCACTCTTCTTTGTGGTAACACATTTGGTGCTGCCCTATTTATGGTTTGAAAATGGATACTTTCAGGATGGTCTTCTCGGTCACCGGTCAAACGTAAATGATTCAAGATGAACAGTGCCTTGGACAGCCACTCATCGATGTCCTTGATTTCTTTTAGTCTTGCTAACTGTTCCTTTAAAACCTGATGTGATCGTTCAACAATCGCTTGGCCCATGGGAGAGTATGGAATACCTGTGACATGCTTTACTCCCCACATTTTCATAAATGTTCTAATCTTTTTGCTGACATATGCTGGGCCATTGTCCGTCTTGGTCTGCTGTGGCACTCCCATAACGGCAAAACACACCGTCAGATGCCTGCACACATAGAGTGCTTTCTCTGCCCCCTGTGCCGTTGCCCATATGAATCTTGAAAAAGTATCAATACTCACATGGACATATCTTTTAGTACCAAATTCCACTACATGTGTTACATCCATTTGCCATACCTCAAGTGCTTTAACACCCCGTGGATTAATACCCAACCCTAATCCTGGTCCATGATGACTACAGGAAGGGCACGCTCTTACTATTCCTTTCGCTTCTGCCCAAGTAAGTCCAAACATTCTTTGAAGACCTTTCGCATTCTGATGGAACATTTTATGCGACACTCGTGCACGTGCAAAATCGCTCTCAGGCCCTGCTGTGACTATACTCACCAACTTGTCTGCTTGCGAATTACCTTCTGCTAACCCAATCGAGAACAGATGACTACATATATGGATAACACAGTAGGGTGCAGTTCTTCCCTGAATGGCATCTCGCAGCTGCAGAAATAATGACAATAATCTGTCCCTCTTAGTTTGCCGTATCAAGGCATCTTCTATCCGGTTTACCACGTTGACAACATACAGAGAATCTGAGACGATATTAGTCGGCTCATGCATCCAGCACTGACAAGCCCAAACAACTGCAGACAATGCCAATGTTTGTAATGAATCCCCTGTCTCCGCCAGAATTAGGTATTTCTCCCAACTTCCGTTCTTGTATCACACACACACAGCCTTCCTACTTGCTGCACCTGCATCAGTGTACCCAGTGCGATCCACCACTGGTCAGGATGAAAGCCATGGTACTAACTGCCATTTATATGATCTTTTAACTTGACAGAGAGGCCCCCTTTGGAGTTCGGGAATGTATCAATCCCGGGTAATCTAACAGAGCTTCTCGTAGTGGTATGGATTGCTGTAAACACCATTCCAAATGATCCTGAGTCATCGGCAGACTAATATCTCCTGGTTCCTGCCCGCTGATCTCAACACTCCGAGAGCAACCCTTACGTACTAACTCTGCAATAGCTTCCGCCCGTGTCTGAACACTCGTTTTTGGCTAAATCGGTAGGAAAATCTATTCCAGAATTCGAAAACGCTGCCCTATCATTCCACCCTTGTTATCATCTGTTTCAGTTATGCCATTCCTACTTCCAGTGCTGTTAATGTCAGTAGCATCCTCCTGATACTGTTTCTGTCTTTGGCGTCCCTTACTCTCCCCCTTTTCTTTTTGCCACTGACCAATTGCTGCAAATGGATGAGACACATGATTGGCGACTACTAAAGAGAGTGCAACATCTGCTATACGTCTGCAAGCAGCACCAGCTGCAACCTTAGAAGCTATTTGTGAAAGAGCCTGCTGTTGGTCATTTGTTAGTGTAATCTCTTGCTCTGCACTCCTGCCCCGCAATAAAGGTAGTAATAGAGCCAAGTCATCGTTATTAATCCCCACAATATGCCGAACCCACTGGATATTACCCAGGAATGTTTGTACATCTGTTAAATTATGTAACACCGTAGATATATCAACTTTTTGTGGATGAATGGTAGAGTCTGATATTTTCCATCCTAAGTATAGGCAAGGCTGTTCCCGTTGAACTGTCTCTGGAGCTATCTTCAGCCCTTTTGCTTCCAGCGTACTCTGAATAAACTTCAGATCTGAATCCTGGAAACATTCTGGCCTACAAAACAGAATGTCATCCATATAGTGGTAAATAATTACATCACACCATGTCGTTTGAATTGGTTCTAATGCCCAGGCTACATATAATTGACATAATGTAGGGGAATTCTTCATCCCCTGTGGAAGCACTAGCCATTCATAGCACTTCGCCGGGGCCTGTTTGTTAATGGCGGGCACCCTAAAAGCGAACCTTTGGCAGTCCTCATCTGCTAGCCGAATCGTAAAGAAGCAATCTTTTAAGTCTATAATCAGTAGGGACCAATGTTCAGGCAGCATGGTTGGGGACAGCAAACTAGGCTGTAAGGCTCCCGTAGCTTGTATTTGGTCATTTACTTTCCTTAGATCTTGCAGGAGTCGCCACTTCCCTGATTTTTTGCGAATTACAAAAATAGGCATATTCCAAGGACCTATGGATGGCCGTATGTGTCCTTCCCGTAACTGTTCTTGAACTAGTTTCTCTGCTTGTTGCAACCTCTCTGTTGTTAATGGCCACTGCTCCACCCAGATAGGTTGATCAGAATGCCATGTCAAGGCCAGGGTGGGTGGTTGCTCAGCAGTGGCCACTAGGGAAAATCCTGTTCTTCAGTAGTAATCACCACCCCGAGCTGAGAAAGAACATCCCTTCTGATTAGCATTTGAAGGTTTGCAGGCAGTGCCATCACATACACCCTAATAGAGACCATTTTTCCCTGTAAATTCAATGTCACGACTTGTGCACTGAGATATGTTGCCGAGCTGCCCCCTACGCCTGTAATCCCAGTGCCTGGACATGTGTTTCGGCCATACCAATGAGCTACAGATAGTAACATCCGCCCCGGGATCAATCATACTGATGACAGTAATTTTTTGTGATCCTATCGATAATACCACATTCATCATAGGTCGGGAGGTCAAAGATCTGGTAAAACACACCACCTGGTCCGTGGAGCCAAAACCTCCCTCTCGGTTTACCTGTGCCCCTGCACATGGTTGATAATTTCTTAGTGCAATAAATTGGGCTATTTTGGTACCCTTTGGGATAAACAGTGGCGGGTTGATCGTGTATGCCATAACTCTGATTTCCCCTACGTGATCAACGTCAATAATTCCTGGTATAGCAATCCCTTAAGTCCCACAGAGGATCTGCCTAATAACAAGCCGCCTAACGGTGTGTTTGATAGTGGGCCTTTGATTCCTGTCAGAATTGCTACCACGGACTTATCGGGGAGTGTTACGCTTATTGCTGTTGCCAAATCCACCCTGAGGGTTCCTCTGGAGCATTTTTGTCGAGAAATCTGCCCTGTCCGTCTGAACTGCGGCTACTGTTGTCCTCGCGCGGCCAATCGCGCTCCTTTTGGAGTTTCCCTGCCACCTGCAAAGTACTGTAGCATGCGTGTTAGATCGGCAATTGTCACACCAGACAGTAGTCATGCACTGTTTTTTCAGATGACCAGGTCTCCCACATCTATAACATATTATCTGATTTCGGGGGGTACGTCTTGGGGGTGCACCATTGTTTTGCATTGCTATAGCAATTGAAGGATCACCAATTGCTGTCACTACAACCTGTGCCACCACAGCTGCTTGCCTGGACTGATCAACTCTTTCTACTCTTTCCAACATCTCTTCTAAGGGTGCGGTTCTCGGCAGTGTGGCTAAGATATTTTGAGTTTTTGCATTTGCATTGTCAAAAGCAAGCATTCTAAACATACTCTTTTTAGACTCTGCTGTTAGATCAGGATGATCAATGATTGCTGCCCACAACTGACTGATAAATTTAGAATATGGTTCCCCAGGGGCCTGCTGAACTGATGCAAATGGGGGTACTTTCTTTTCCCCTGGAAGACTAAGAAGAGCCCTCAGTGCGAGCTGTGCAGCTGTTTGGTGAATAATCGCAGGGACCTGCAGCTGAACCTGGGTATTGAGATAAGGACCCGTCCCCATTAACATCGCGGCAGTAATCCCATACAGAGGGTCCCCCGGTTGACGCAGTCGACTCGCTTCTGCCTGCGCCAACCGCAACCATTCCCTTTCAAACAATAACAATGGGGAAGGAGTTAACAATAAGCGCGCCAAGTTTCGACAGTCAAGTGGACACATTGGTTTTGCCTGAAAAATCCATTGAATTATCTGTCGAGCCTCCTGGGATTGTAATCCATAGTCCAAAACCATTTTTTGAGCTTGTTTTAAAAACTTGCAGTCATGTGGCTGCCACAACCCAGTGCCTTGCACAGGGTCAATAATAATAGGACAGGCCAAGGATGTAGCACGCCTATGCCCCTCTATGAAAGCATCACATATGATGTCGGAGCACCTGTCCCTCCTTGGTGCCGACGGTGTTATAGCGATGGATAATGAGGGAGTCGGCTCCGGTGGGGCAGACGAGAGAGGAAGCTCCTCTGAATCTGTAATTTTTAAGTTCTCGAATTTCACTAGCAGTTCTTGGAACAACTCCTCCAGTGAAGGTCAATTTTCGCAAGCTGCTGCTGCACCTCTCATTGGCGAAGCATCCCAAGTGGATTTATTGCTGCCTGGCAGCGGCACAGATGCTGGCAGCACAGCTTTATCAAGATTTTGATAAAAATCTTGGCGCAGGGGGTGGGGAGGGCAGCCCCCACTCCCCATCAGCACTCTGCTCCGATAGTCCCTCAGTTATTTCTGCCGCTGATTGATTTATTGGAGTGGTCATACCCCGAACTGCGGTGGGTGCAAGAACCGACGATAAAGATCATGTCAGCCGCATTCCTGAGGTCTCAGGTTTCTTACTCGGCGTTCTGTCAGTCCCAGACGGTACTGAGAAAGCTTGCGCCGCCGCCATAGCCAGCTGCCGTTCGGTTTTCATACCACACAGCACATTAATCACTGTGTACCAAACTCGCCACATGGTGGCGGTTATCCGCCGTTTCCACAGACGCCTCCGATCTCCCGTAGCAACTCGACTCCGAATGTCCTGCGTCTCACCGCAATACGTCACTTTTCCGCGTCTCACCGCGATTCCTCTGTTCCCACGTCTCACCGTGATCTGTATCAATCAATCAATCTCCGCGTCTCACCGCGATCTCTATCAATGTTCGCGTCTCGCCGCAATCTCTGTATCAATCAATCTCAGCGTCTCACCACGATCTGTATCAATCTCTGCGTCTCACCGCGATCTCTATTAATCAATATCCGCGTCCCACTACGATCTGTATATTCGGGACTGTGCTCGGAGTCTCTCAGCGTCTCTCAGGTCTCTCAGTGTCTCTCAGGTTTCTCAGCGTGTCCAGGTCTCAGCCTCTTCGGGCATCATATGTTGCAGGAAGAACGGCCAAAAACACGACAGACACTAGTATGGTCAAATCATGCTCTCCCTTTATTGCCCGAATAGCCTAACTTTTATAGCAAACTTAACAGGGGCGGATAGTGTCTCACACAAGATTACTGGTCAAAAGCACTCACACAAACAACTACAAGAAAACAACCCCACCTGCAAGAAAACAACCCCCTTGTGATTAGCAGTCACATAGATCCCGTCCTTGAAGCCAGCTGCTGGCAACAATATTTTTCTAAATTCCTCAATTGGGCGATGTGGGAACTTCTCATAGTCGTCCTGGTAGCTTGGTTTGCTCAGCTGCAGCAAGCCATGGGATCTTTGCTGTTTCAAAAATCCCTTAACATAATGAGAATGGGATGCTTTTGCCATTCATTCCCAGTTAGACTCACTTCAGCTTCCAGTACAGTTAGTTGTTGGGATCCACCTGTCACTTCAGAGATACAGATGAGTTCTGTCCCTTGGTAGCCTGATGGCATTAAGGTATGTTGTGAGTCAGTGTCCACTAGAGCTTTGTATTCTTGTGGTTCCGATGTGCCAGGCCATTGGATCCACACAGTCCAATCAATCTGGTTATCCCTCTCCTCTACCTGGCCAGAGGCAGGGACCCTCTAGTCCTGGCTGGAGTGTCTGCCACTTAATTCTTGCAAATCAGAAGCAGAGGTCCCTTCATCAGGGTCAAGAATATCAGCCCTTCTACTGCCCCCGTGGTCACACAGATAAAACCACAAGGTGCCACGTGGTGTGCGTCTTGGGTACTCTCTCCCTTGAGCAGGAAAATACTGATTCTTAATGGCTGAAATATCACTCTGTCTAGATGAGGAGGAATATGCTCATTCTACAAGGTGGTCAAATCTTTTGGACAGTTTTTCCACAGCTGAGACACAGGTCCGTAGCAGAGCAGAGAGATTGTCTTTGTATTTTTGAAGCTGGCAGGACAGATTATACACTGTTGGTCCCATCCCCTCATCCCACTGAATTACTGCCAGTGTACTGGCATGTGCTGATGGTGCACTCCGCACCAATTTCCGCCACATGGATGTTGTGCACTGGACTTCATCGGGATCTTGAGGTGTCTGGGTGTTGTCCAAATCACTATAAATCATCTCCAGCACAGCTAATTCTTGCAGATGCTGGAGACCTTTATCCATAGTGGTCCACTTGCCTACTTGATATACAATATCTTCTTTATGGGGATATCTTTCTTTCACAGCTGCCAGGAGTCGCCTCCAGAGGCTGAGAACCTGTGTCCCTCTCCCAATTCCTTTGTGTGGTGTAATTGCCTGAAGTAACTAGGAAAATAAAACTAACATTCGCATTTTTAAGGAAAAGGTACAGCATTGAAGAGGTTTTCAGGGTAGGGCATAACTGCATTACCTGAGCATTCCCTAGGCTTCCAACCTTAGATGCTATCACGCTGGGGAAACTTGGTGTGCTAGCCCTAAGGAACAGCACGGAGCGTAGAGTGGAGTGGAGACACCACGGCTAGGCTCTGTAATCAGATGGGGCCTCGATTGTTCTTGTGCACAAAGCTGCACTTTTTGCCACCCTGAGCCAAAGACCTGTCATGTTTTGACAAATGCTGTACCCTAGTGTACTTTTTGCTCATTATAATATCATTATAATACCAAAACACGCCTCCATCCCAAAAGCTACCCGCCTCCAAGGTGCGACCATCCCTCACTGAGCATGCGCTCTGAATTTCTCAGAGCCTATTACTTTAAACGGAGACGGGAAAACTTTTCACCAATCATAACTAAGATATGCTTGACTAGAGCCACTCAAGCTCCACCTAAAAGATAGAAAATAATATGCATTGGCCTAAGAGAGGGGATGTTAGGGAAGATACCACCATCAAGGGAGATACCATCCCGAGGAAATACAACACCCTTAGGACCTCCTGACTCCTGGGATCAGTCGATGGGCTGAGCCTCTCTTCCCCCCCCATTGGGACGCCTTTGGGTGAGATCTGAATACTTGCTTATAAATCTCTATAGAGTCTTTAATCCTTTTAACGCATTTATTTCTAGGCTGCGCACCTGTAACACCTGTAACATCTATAACATCTGTAACACCTATAACACCTATAACACCTGTGTATTTCATGCATACTAGCTTGCTTTTGCAGACAGTCACTGTCGCTGTAAATCCAAAAGAACCTGATTATCTGTTGCTGTAATAAACCATACTTGATTGCATTGTGATAGCTCTCATTAAGTGCAACTAGGGTGAAGGTGGATATCCGTCATAGTTCAGTGTTCTGAATCTAACCAGACCCCCAGACGGTTAATGCGTTTTTGGTAAATGTCTGAACGGACCCCCAGACGGTTAATGCGTTGATGGTGAATGTCTGACTGGACCCCCAGACGGTTAATGTGTTTTTGGTGAATGTCCGACTGGTTCAGTACCCTGAATCCGACCGGGCCCATAACGGTTAATCAGCTACACCCCTTAACGCGACAGTAAAATTGGCGTAGTCGGCAGGATTGCTATGGATAAACTACTGCAAAAATACAAATGTGCCCCTTCCCAGGCAGGGAAGGAGTTTTCCCAAAAGTTTTGGAAAGATGAGGAGAAAGTGGTAGAGCGCATTGAGCAGTGTCAGGCTTCACGAAAGATTGGTCAAAGAAAGGGTAAAGGTGCAATTTGTGCTGTGTTTGGAGCCTGTTTGTCTTGTGCTCAGCAAGAAGCTAAGGAAACTCCTGCTCCCAAACTGATCTCTGATGCGGAACATACCGCTTTGAAATCAGAGAATGAAGTATTGAAGTCATCATTGGCCTTTGAAAGGGAGACAGGAAAAACATTAGGAATCAGAGTGGATAGACTTTTGGATGAAAATGATAAACTTGTGAGTGAGAATAATCATCTTAAACAATTGCTGGAGAGGGTTAGTCATCTGTTAAATAAAGTACAGCCTTGTGCTCTGGTCAAGCATATTCGTAGATTGCTGCATAGTGTAGAACCTGAAAGCTGGGACAGTGATTTCTGGTCTGACAGTGATGATGGTGTTGAAGAGATTTCTGATTCTGAATCGCAATCGATTTCCTTGAGACCTTTGGTTAAGACTGAGACTGCTGTTGATGATAATGATGAAATCCGCACTACTGTGCAAAAGATTCCATTGTCACCGGCAGAGTTGGTTAAAATACAGGGAAAGTTCTCAAGGCGGTCAGGGGAATCAGAAGTTGAGTATGTGTGTCAAGTTTCTCTTAAAGGAGGAGATCGAATGATGTTGTGTAAGGAAGAGGTAGGAGGCTGTTGGGGACCTGGAGTGTTTTTAACCACCACACCAGGAGACCATAGTTACTCTATCACTGCACAGGCGGCATATTGGGAAGGTGGTATAGATCCCCAAGAGAGAAGGGAACCTCTGGAAATTAGAGCTACAGGCTATTCTGACCTGGCTGTAGCAGTACAAAAAGCAGCCTGTATTCAGGCGATATATGAAAGAGATGAATTTAGGAAATCCCCGATGTTAGCTCCTATTGATCCGGTTCGGTTAACCCCTCTCATCCGTGGACTCCCTGATTGTCTTAAGATGTTTGTAGCAAACACCCAGGATCGCATACAAGCTGCTCGTAGGGATGGTGATCGTGGTCGTAGGCGGAATCCAAACTCTCCTATTCCCACATGGAGTGAATTTAACGCGACAATTTGTCAATTACCGTTTCTCTAGAGAGGGATCCCAGATGCTTGGCTTCATTGCCTTCTAATTGTTGGCTATTGGCCCCAGCATCCCAGCATCGAAGCAGCCAGGTGAGGATGTGTTCACCTGGGCGTTGACCATAATCCTTTCGTATTTCTCGCAACTCACTCAGGGATAGGGATAGAGTGGTTTCTGATTCCTTTATGATTTCCATCTCTTCTTCCTGCTGTTTTTGTGATGGCTCTGCTTTAGAGGTGCCTGCCATTTCCCCTTCTCCCTCCTTCTTAGGAGAGGCTTCTTCCCTTACTAAACGAGCTGACCTCCGTTTCCATTGTTTTGACTTGACTATGGGGGCGACTGATACCATAGTCGGTTGGTCCTCTGGGTCAGCCACAGCATGTGTTACTTGGTCATCAGATTCAGAGACTTCCTCCCTCTCTTCAAGGTGCTGGATGATGTTAAACAGTGTTTGATAGGAGTAAGCCAGGACCCAGCACAATGCTGCAAGCTGTCATTCTCCAGCATTATCAGGGTCAGGACATACAACTCTCAAACATTCTACCAAGTTTTTAGGATTTAGCACTTGCTCAGGGGTGAAGTTCAAAACTATTGGAGGAGACACTCGTGACAGGTATCTGCCAACATCATCCCACACACCTTGCCACTCACCACAAGACTGTTTCAGGACAGATTCCCAAGTAAGTTTTCTAAACAACCGACTAATCTTAGAGAGAAAATGAAACCTGTTATTCAGAATTAGAAATAGCAATACATGGGTTACAGATGGATCTTCAAAATACTCCCAAACTGTTGTAATTAGCCCACTGTGAAAGAAGGAGGAGGTACCATTCCTGATATTATTCATAAACTGACATCCACATGAGGAAAGGAAAGCTTTGTAGTTCTGAATATTCTCTAAAAGATAGTTTCCATGAGACCCAAATGATAACAGTGCAGAGTCTGAATTCCAGATTAAACTCAAGGCCGGTGCTTGGCAGCACAGTGAATTCAAAAAAATGAACACAGATTGTAGCACTTTGTCGGATCGGATATAGAGGAGAAAGGACAACATGACACAGATTGCATGACATATGAACAAACAAGCCAATATTAACAGGATGCTGAACATGGTTACTAGCAAGTAAGTGTGTTAGTTGTACGCGTTTTAATCAATTCTATTGTTATCTCAACCCTTCGAGCCCCACGTTGGGCGCCAAAAAGGACTGTGGTGGCTTTATCGTGCTAGGCAGCTAAACACCACAACCGCTCTCTCACTCCCCCTCCTTAGATGAGGAGGGGAAGATGTAAAGTAAAGAACAACTCACGGGTTGAGATAAGGATAATTTAATTAAAGGGAAATAACAATAATAATAATAATAATAATAAATGAAAGATTATTATTAATTAAACAATTTTAACTAAAGGGAAATAAAAAGGGAAAGGGGAAAAGGGAGGGGGAAAGGGAAAAAAAGGAGGAAAAACAAACAAACAAATAAAGGCTATGTGGAAGTGCAGAGGAAAGAAATTACTCTCTACTTCCCACAAATGAGCGATGCTTGACCACGTCCTTGAAGCAGGGACTCAATGCACGTAGCCAGTGTTTGGGAGGACAGATGTTTTCGCAAAGAGAGCCCACTGCTCCCCTCTTCTTCCTGTTTACACCTTTTATTGCTGAGTGTGACATCATATGGTATGGAATATCCCTTTGGTTGGTTTAGGTCAGCTGCCCTGGTGATGTTCCTTTCTCGCTTTTTGCCCACACCCAGCCTGCTGACTCTGGGAGGGTTAGAGAGTGTCCTGATGCAGTGCCAGCACTGCACAGCAATAGACACAACCCTGGTGTGATACCACTGCTGTTCCAGCTACAAGCTGCAGGGAAAGTTAACATCCCAGCCAGACCCAGTACACCAAGACATTTTGCTGGTGGCATCTAGTTGTTCAGTGATTCCTCTTATCGCATCTCTTGTATAGTTTATGAATCTCTGCTGATAAATATAATTAAACCAATCCATATTCTTAGTGATCGTTATCCACCAGAACAGTCACTCAAACCCTGCAGCAATTTGATTCCTGGATTTCTGTTCATCGGGAACTCCCCTAGGCACCCCAATAGAATCTATGTATCTATAATCAAATGATACTCCTAAGTTTCTTTTACTTCTTCTGGGTCTCTACACTGACTCATGGATGGTGGCAAATGCTTTGTGGGGGTGGCTGCGGCAATAGAAACAGAGTAACTGGCAGCGCAGACGTAAACCTATCTAGGCTGCTACCCTGTGGCAAGATATTTCTGTCCGGGTAGAAAACCTGGCTGTAAAGGTACATCATGTAGATGCTCACATGCCTAAGAATCGTACCACCGAAGAACATCAGAACAACAAAGAAGTAGATCGAGCTTCGAAAATTGAAGTACCTCAGGTGGAACTGGAGTGGGGATGTAAGGACGAGCTGTTTGTAGCTCGATGGGCCCATGAAACATCAGGACATCTGGGGAGGGATGCCACATACAGATGGGCTCGTGATCGAGGGGTGGACCTGACCATTGAGGCCATCACACAGGTTACCCATCAGTGTGAGACCTGTGCTGCAATCAAATGAGCCATAAGGGTAAAGTCTCCCTGGAATAGGGGGAGATGGCTTGGATTTTGATACGGTGAGGCCTGGCAGATTGACTACATTGGACCACTCCCACAAACCCACCAAGGCAAATGGTACATACTCACCATAGTAGAAGCAACTACTGGGTGGCTGGAAACATATCCAGTAAACCATGCCACTGCCTGAAACACTATCTTGGGCCTGGAAAGACAAGTGCTGTGGCAACAAGGTACACCAGAGAGAACTGAGTCCGACAATGGGAGTCACTTCTGAAACAATTTGGTCACCTCCTGGGCCAAGAGACATGGCATTGAATGGGTGTATCATATCCCTTATCACCCACAAGCCTCTGGGAAGGTTGAGAGGTACAATGGACTGTTAAAGACTATGCTGCAAGCATTGGACGTGGAGACATTGGGACATAAATCTACCAGAGGCCACTTGGCTAGTTAACAACAGGGGGTCTGAAAGCCGTCCTGGTCCTGCTGAAACAAACCCCCTACACACTGTGGGAGAAGCTAAAGTCCCTGTAGTGCATGTGGGGAAGTGGATGGGGAAGGCGGTGTGGGTTGCCCCTGCCATGGGAAAAGGCAAACCCACTCATGGGATTGTCTTTGCCCATGGACCAGGGTACACCTGGTGGGTAATGCAGAAAGATGGGGATATCGAGTGCGTGCCTCAAGGAGATTTAACACTGGGACAAAATTAATCTGTCATCCAAGTTATGTGTTGTAGGAGGACACTGCAGATCCAATGACAGGTCAACTTCGCAAGGAACCAGACAAGTGCAACAGTGATGTGAGCTAAGCTGGTGCTGGCATCAAGAAAACCAACTTTGCCTGTCCTGAGTGACCGCTTTGACAGATGAAGCTGAAATCATCAACAGTTTTTATGAACATTTTGGGAAAAGACCTATGGAATGAAAAGAAGTACAGACCTATAAATACTTCAATAGACAGAGAACAATGGTAATGAGAATATCTACATACTAAACTGTGTGGTGCCTGAGTGTGACACAAATGTTATGGAATAAGGGGTGGAAGTTGTGTTGGGTCTGTCTGAGCTGGAGTCACCTTTTCCCTGCAGCAGCCCCACACAGTGCTGTGCTCTGCACTCGTAGCTGGAACAGCACTGATATCACTCCAGTGTTGTGTCTATTGCTGCATAGTGCTGGCACAGCATCAGGACTCCTTCCAAGCCCCCAAGAGCCAGCAGGCTGGGGGTGGGCAAGTGATGGGGAGGGAACATTGCCCGGGCAGCTGACCTAAACCAACCAAAGGGATATTCCATACCATGTGATGTCGCACTCAGCAATAAAAGGGGGGGCTCTCGTGGGGGAGGGGGCTGTTCCTCCTGAACAACCACTACGCATTTTGAGACCCTGCTTCCCAGGACGTGGCCAAACATCGCTCGTTGATGGGAAGTAGAGAATATTTTTTTTCCTTCTGTCTGTGCTTCCGCGCGGCCTTATTGTTTCTTTTGTTTCTTTTTCTCCACTTTCCCTTTCCCTTTAATTAAACCTTTCTCATCTCAAACCTCGAGTTCTCTGTGCTGTATTTTCTCCCCCTTCCTCTTTGAGGAGAGGGGGAGTGAGAGAGCGGTTGTGGTGGTGCTCGTCTGCCCACCTGAGTAAAACCACCACAGGTCTGCAGCTTGGCAGTTACCTGAACTGTCATGGAGCATCCCTTGCTTTTGCATCAGAACTTAAAGAGAGGTAGAGGTATTGATCATGGTCACAGAACTCCTACTAGGAGGTGAAGATGCAGTGTAGTGCTGTGGTCTCTTCTATTAGTATGTGATCTCCTCCTCTGTCACCGTCTTCCCTAAGATAAGATACTAGAGAGGGTGCTATTGGCAGGCTGCAGGAGTTTGCAGGAGAAGTAGTCACACCTCTGTTTGTTGGATCAATAGGCTTGGGGGGAATGAAATTAAATAAATAGAGGTTAATGAAATGGAACTTGCACTGCAAAGAGTTCTGTAGATTTGATCAGTGGAGCTTAGGTTAGAAGAACAAAGATAATTCTTCCTGAAGGATTATAAACTTTCATGTTTGTTTTCCTTTCATGGTAGAGTACATGGTGTGGAAGTATCTCTGAAATCTCTGAACAAACCCCAAATTTACTTTTCATGTAAAACGCTTTTTGTGTTTTCTGCATCTGTAGAAAATTTCTGCTTACTTTTAGAAACTAATAAATGATGTCTGAGTTGCTGCTTATACCAAGCTCTGAATCTTTATTTTTACTGCACACTGTTTTGTTTGAGACAGCGTTTTAGTAGGAGTTGGTTTGAACATAGGTAGAAAATGTGTACTTGAATGTGTATTTGAATATACACAGGTAGCTGTTCAAATACTTGGATACCAGTCCCAGAGCAGCAGGATATACACAACTCTGTGTCCCCTTGGATCTGTCTGTCTCTGCATCCAGTTCTGGTTTCCCAAAGTAGATGCAGGTTGGTGTAACGAGGCTTTTCCTGAACAGCACAGGCCTGCTCCAAAGTTACCAATTTGTTGTGTATCTGACTGCCGCCAAACAGAATGGGAAATGTTTAATGCAAAAGCATGGGAGTCTGCGTGGTAAAATATTAAATCTGAGAAGTACAAGAAAGAGCAATGAGAAATTTATTATAAGGTTGCCAAATGTAACTCAAAGCCAAACATCTCTTAAAACAATAAAACTTCCTTCACACAATCTGTGTTATCAGATTTTGTGATTTCCAGTTGAACTAGATACGTGTGCTGACTTCTATGCAGAATCTTTCCAGTAATCTGTATTGTTATCAGCACGCTGATTTAAAAATCTTTACTCTCTGCACACTCTGAGTAACTGGACGGTAAACAAGCCTTGTTACTTATGTTTACCTTAGACTTTATGTGCAAACTTTAATACCGTATTCATATAAGGTCTGACCTTTTCTACAGTTGCAAACAAGCTTCCAAATAAACCTTGAATTATTAAACTACCCTTTAAGTGAATGTAATGCAGTTCTCACGCTACTTTAGATTTCTCTAGCTTCCATTCCTGTCTCACAGAAATGCTTCCAAATGGCAAGTCTAAGCAAAGTAGCTTTATATTTTCTTAATTAGGCAAAAGCTTCAGAGCTTTTGCCTAATTAAGAAAAACAAAAAGCTTTTGTTTGACCAATGCTGAGATCCTATAATAAACATTATGGGCATGGAAGAAACTTTAATTCAGATGTTAATAGGCATATAAGGATCTGTTCCAAGTCATATTAAAGGACTACTGCTGTAATAAAAATTGGAGATTATCTTCTAAATTAGTAACATCAGTCTGGTGACAGCAGCTCATGTTCTAGTAACTGTGCTGTTCCTGTTTAATTGTGTGCATGTTGTTGCATTAAGGGGTGTAGCCAATTAACCGTTATGATAGTTACCCACCAGAACAAAGACTCAAACCCTGCAGCAATTCAATTCCTGGCTTTCTGTTCATCGGGAACTCCCCTAGGCACCCCAGTAGAATCTATGTATACTTTGTCATCAAATGATACTCCTAAGCCTCTTCTACTTCTTCTGGGTATTTGTGATGTTTCTCTTTCAAATGCCAGGGTGAAGGGTATAGCTAATTGAACAAGTGCACAAGTGCCTCCCCAATTAGATGGTAGGGTGGACCATAAGATCTTCCCTCCATTGTACCACCAGAGATCTGCCCTGGGGGTCTCAAGTCTTGAGCAGTTTCCCATCAAGTCTTTGGTAGCATTCAAGGTCTTTGTGCACAAGGCAAATTCTCCCAGATGACGGGTAGCACTCACACCCTGCCGTGAGAGGCAAGCTGTATGGTTGCCTATAGCTGTAGAGAATGCAGGGGGAACCCTGATATTGCTATCACGCAAGGAACAGCAAAGAGAGACTCAGAGTCCTCATTTCCCCAGGCAGTCTTGTCTTGGTACAATGCAATCATACATCGCATCCCCTGAGAATCCTTGGTCCACCCCCATGGGAAGGGCACTATCTGGGCAATCGGTCATCCCGAGGCACAAGCATAGCAGTAGCTACGGTTGAGACTCTGGATAGTATATTTGACCCATTCTATCCAGGCATTCACATCCTCATACCCTGTTTGAATCTTAAATGTTTGAACTTCCGCATTTCAAAGAGGACCTCCTGTTTTCTCTTTTGTTTTCTCCTTGAGTTTCTCCCTTTCTCTGATAGCAATAGAGGATTGTTTCCATACAGCTATTCTCAATCTGGCTGTTGGGTCTCTCCCAGTTATTTCTTCTCTCTGCTCAATTGTCGTTGGGCATTTAAATCTCCCCAAGCTAACACCTCACAAGCATCAAACATGACAGACTGTGGTACATAACCCTCTGTCACAGTCACCTATATTTTGAGGGGGTATCCCGTCTTCCTATTGTTAGAAATGGCTCAGGATTCAAATTAGGATTAAATAAAAAAATAGGATTTATTAAAAGAAATGTCTGCTATACGGCTGCAGGCAGTGCCAGCTGCAACCTTAGAAGCTAATTGTGAAAGAGCCTGCCGGTGGTCATTTGGCAGTGTAATCTGCGTCTCTGCACTCCTGCCCCGCAATAGAGCTAAGTCGTCATTAGTAATAGCTATAACACCGATCTGGGGACGAATAGTCTTTTTGCATTGCAAGATAAACCTCTTATAAAAAGAATGTTAGAGTGAAGCAGCACAGCTCAGCACAGCTGCCGCTGCCTCCATGGTTACGTCAGACAGGCTGCAGGGTCCTGATGTCTGCCCCTCTGCTATGTGCCGACTCGCCACACGGTGAGGGTCAGCTACCGGTGTTCACTGACGCCTCTGGTCTCCCGTAGCAACTCGATCTCGGATGTCCCGCAATTACTTTAATTTCCCCGCATTTTCCAGCTTCTGTCAGGTCTATTCTGTGTCTCTCAGAGCCGTCCGTGGCTCTGCAGCGTCTCTCAGGGCTCTCTCCGCCAGCGGTAGTCCCTCCTCCGTAGTGTCTCGGGTCTCCCGGCGCCGCTCCAGGATCTCGGCGCCGCTCCGGTCTCTCGGCCTGTTCAGGTCTCAGCGAGTCTGGATCTCAGTGAGTCCAGGTCTCGGCCTGTGCGGGCCTCAGCCTGTTCGGGCCTCATATGTTGCAGGAAACACGGCCAAAAGCATGACAGACACCAGTGTTATAAATTAGACCACACAATTTACTGGTCTATTGAAAATTATTTTATTAATCAAGTAAGCAGGCACAAGCAAAACAGCGCTGGGCGGCTGGGGAGTCTCCGCTACGCAACAGCACGCAACTTCCCTTTCCAGTGTTGCTGTTTTATAGCAGTTGAATTCCGGCTTATCAGGACTTGTTGAACTAGCTGAGGCTGCGCAGTCTATTGTTGAGAGGGGGGGTCGTTATTCCTCTGCTTCGTGTTCAGGTGGGGGTAGTGAAGCGGCAAGAAGGATGTCTTGTGATAAGGAATTTCACAGTCTGGTTTAACTCAAGGATGTTCATCCAACACCCCCTCCTGCTTCCTCCCTTATCAAGGCCATTAAATTTTACAACCTTCTCTCCCCAGCAGATTCTCCAAATTCCTCAAAGACAATGAACAAACCCCCACTAATTTATCACAATCCCCCCTTTTTCTTTTTCTAACATATTTTGTTCATTGAATTTTTGCAATATTTGCTTGCTGAGCATCAAAGTTTCTGCGTCGTCCTTCTCCTGCTCAAGAGATTCATACTTAGCACGCACAAGCATAAGATGAGCTGCCTCTAATCGGCTTTTTACAATTGCAATTACTCGATTGAATATACATGGTCCAAAAGTCAGTGCTAATATAAGTAACAACAAGGGCCCCACTATGGTTGATAGCAGAGAAGTAAATTCCTGGCTTTGTTTTATCAGGGAAGCAATTCCAGTTCCTGCTCCTGCAGCCCCGAGAGCCATTAAAGTGGCTAAGGTGACGGCCGTAATAGGCTCCCTCTTTACCAGATGGTATTCAGCCACTGTGTGATGGGTATACATATACTCTTCAGTGTGGTATAGAATCCTTGGTATAATGACCACCTGTACACAAAAATCATGAGATGTGCTAAACAATTTTAAAGATATGCAAGGAGTGACTACTAACGATGAACATACCCACCTAGTGTTATTTGCAGGAATTAACCATTTGTGTGTTTGGTCTATTTTTTCAGTGACATGGCACAGATCATTTTTATCTCTTGGAACTGTGCCGACACATCTACCTTTTCCCGTAACTTGAGTCAAAGTTATCCCGATTTCCTGACCCCAACTGCATTTGGAAGGATTTAACTCATTTGAATATTCAGACCTCCCCATATCTCCTATAGCTTCATAATATGGGGGCTTAACACTTACACATAGCCAGCACCCTTCAGTTATCTCAGGATTAGTTTGATTTAGTACCTGGAAACTAGTATTTATAACTTTCCACATACTACTCTCGGGTACAACCCCTTTCTTTTTCACAATGCTTGGAAGCAGCGTGGGAAAGGATAACTCTGTCGACTTACTAGAAAACACTGTAGTAGGTCGGGCAGTTCCAGGTATCTTTACAGTCTGGGCAACCAAACCTTCCCCTATTAACTCTTTATTAGGCCCGACTACCTTGGAAGTCTCGGGTATTTCCTTCTTTATTAGTATGAGTCCTCCCCTATCAGTTCCAGGTTCAGTATACCTTATTCCCCACACTCTTCCCATGTTCCACCCTCTATCCGTGAGTTGGGTAACATTTAAAAAGAGATATTTGCAGTTTCCACGTCCTCCCCACCCTTGCGGTGGAATGCACCCATATGGACCCCATTGGACCCTTAAGTATTTATCTCTACTGTATCCCGGTATCCAGCTAGGGGCTATAGTCTCACAACCCCAATAGCTGCAGTAATATTGATTAGGGGAGTTGCAGTACCCCTTTCCAGGATTCGAACTCGGGCACATATAAAATCCCATATATTCCCAGCATCGGGGCCTCGGGATCAGCTTACATAGTGTAGAAATAAAGCTTGGCCCCCCCGATGTTATCTGGGTAGCAATAACCTGTTGATCTTCGAATCGACTTAAAGTCCATTTAAAAGGTTGGTGGGGGTGGTGTTGAGTCGCTATGCAGGATGAAATCACTGCGAGAACCCCTAAATACCGATAGGAATGGCTGAGGCCCATTTCTTTCCCCACTTATTCACTCCTCTGCCTCACTCGTCAGTTGGGTTGCAGCCAACTACGAGGTTTTAGTTCTTCTCAGCAGCAGTAGTGTACTTCAGGGGAGAGCCTCTACCTTAACCCACGGTACCTATCGAGTTCTTCGCAATGTGAGCTTCAGGTCTTTGTTTCCTGGAGCGATCTCCCACTTCTCGTCACAGATGGGTCCTTTAACACGGCTGGCATGTGTCCATCCTTTTTCCACAGTCCGGACGGCTGTTTCTGTAGTAAGCAAAACAACATAGGGGCCTTCCCATTGTGGTGTTAATGTAACTTCTTTCCAAGTTTTTATCAGGACCTTATCTCCAGGCTGTATCTTGTGGATTGCCATATCCAAAGGAGGACGTTGCACAATTAAACCCTTTTTCTGTAATTCCCTGCGTCTATTTATCAATTGTGTGAGGTAAGGTTTTAATTGATCATCTTGTAGGTGGGGATGATCAAGGGGTATCTCGAGATCATAAGGCATACCATACAGCATTTCAAAAGGGGAGATTCCCAGATCAGTCCTGGGCTTCACGCGTATACTTAACAAAGCTAGCGGCAAGCACTTTATCCAAGAGGTTTTTGTTTCTAACATTAATTTAGTAAGTTGCTTTTTAATTTCCCCGTTCATCCGTTCTACTTTCCCCGAGCTCTGAGGATGCCAGGGAGTATGATATTCCCATTTGATTCCTAAAGCTTTCATTGTGTCACAGGACAGTTTTGACACAAAGTGTGATCCCCTATCAGAATCTATTGCTTCTACAATCCCATATCGGGGAATTATGTTTTCTAACAATATTTTCACTACGGTTTGTGCTGTAGCTCTTGTCGTGGGAAATGCTTCAACAAAATTTGTAAGATGGTCTATGATTACCAGCAAATATTTGTATCTTCCTGTTTTGGGAAGTTCAGTAAAATCCAATTGAATTCTTGCAAAGGGTCGGTGGGCTAATTCTCGTCCTCCCAGAACCCTTTTTCTCATGTTTTGAGCATTTACCCTCCGACAAATCATACACCCATTAACAATTCCCTTTGCTATGTTATATATCCCTTTACACATATAATTAGTGGCAAATTGATCTACTAACGCCTGAGCACCCCAATGCATTTGTTCATGAAATCTCCGTAGCACCCTCATAGCTACTGATTTTGGTAACACTTCTCGTCCGTCAGGTAGTACCCATTTTCCTTTTTCATTTTCTCGAATCCCCATTTGTGTAATCTTTTCCTTTTCTACAGTAGTAAAACAAAACAAGGGGAGGGGGGCATGCCCACCAGACCATAAAGACTTAGCTGGGCCATGCTTGTAACAGTTCCTGTAAGGCGGACTCTCCTCCTCCGAACAATTACATTCAATCCCTTCTACTCCCCAGTCTTTCCAGCAATCATAGCATGGAAATTTCTTTAAATCTTTCCCCTTGCCACAACTCGGGCAGTCTGCTCTCTTAGTCACTTCATATACACACATGAGAGCTGCTCTTTTTGCTTCCTGGTCAGCTAAGTTATTACCTCTGATTTGGGGATTCAGCCCTTGCTGGTGTCCTTTTACATGCACCACCGCAATCTCCTTAGGCTCCCTGATGGCTTGTAAAACTTGGAGAATCAACTCCTGATGAATTAGTCCTTTTCCTCGTGAATTTATAAGTCCTCTCTCTTCCCATATTTTCCCAAAGGCGTGTATTACTCCATAAGCATATTTAGAATCTGTATATATTGTTCCGCTTTTGTTCTTTAATAATTTCAGAGCTCTTAACATGGCATATAGCTCACAAGCCTGCGCTGACCAGCTCGGGCTCAGAGGGCCTGATTCTATTACCTCAAATGTTTTACCATTAACCAATGCGTACCCTGATTTTCTTTTACCCTCGACTACCCTTGATGATCCGTCCACAAATATCTTTTCACCTACAGGCAATTCTACATCTTCCAGATCAGGCCTCAATCTCACTTGTTCTTCTATATTTCTAAGACAATTATGTTTGGGCTGCTCATTTGGTTCACCATAAAGAAACTGAGCAGGGTTTTGTGCTGCAGTCGTGTCTAATGTTAATCTGGGTGAGGATATTAGGATTCCTTCATATTTTAGTAACCTTGCATCCGTTATCCATTTTTCAGCTTTTTGTTGCAGCACCCCACGTATATTGTGAGGGGATATAACCTTTATTTCTCCCCCTAACGTAATTTTTTGTGCTTCTTCCACTAGTAGGGCAGCTGCCACCACTACTTGCAAGCAGCTGGGCCAACCTCTACTAACGGGGTCTAATAGCTTAGATAAATAGGCTACTGGTTTTTTACTGTCTGCCCATTCTTGAGCTAGTACACCATAGGCAGTCCCCTCTGTGCTATTTACGAACAAGAAAAATGTTTTTTTTAATTCCGGGCAGTTTAAAACTGGTGGATGCATCAGTTCTTCTTTTAATTTTTCTAATTGCTCCTCATCTTCTTTTGTCCATTTGAGTAATCCATCCCTATTCAATTTGTCATATAGAAATTTAACCTTTCCACTGTAATCTTCTATCCATTGTCTACAATATCCAGTTAAACCTAACAATTGCCACACTTGCCTTTTGGTAGTTGGGGCCTTTATTCCTAGGATCCCTTTAACCCTTTCAGGATCCAGCCTCTTAGTTCCTTTATTTAGCAAATGACCCAAATATTTTACCTCTTTTTCTACAAACTGTAGTTTTGACCTGGACACCTTTAGTCCCTGCGACCCCAAAAAATTCAATAGACTAACACTAGCTTGTCTTACAATGTCTTCATCTTTTCCAGCTATTAGTAAATCATCTACGTATTGGATCAGGGTTGTGCCCGGTACTCTGTTGTACTCCTGCAAAATTTGTTCCAGTGCTTGCCCAAACAAGTTTGGGGATTCTGTAAACCCCTGGGGCAGGACCGTCCACCTTAACTGCTGTTTTCTATAGGTGTCTGGGTCCTCCCATTCAAAGGCAAAATAATCCCTAGATTTTTCATCCAGGGGGCATGCCCAGAATGCATCTTTTAGATCAATTACACTATACCACTGATCTTCTGGGTGTAATTTACTGAGCAGTGTATGTGGATTGGCCACCACAGGAAACCTGCTAACAGTTCTCTTATTAATTTCTTGTAAATCATGTACCAATCTGTACTCTCCATCCTTCTTTTTTACTGGCAAAATAGGAGTGTTGAAGGGAGACATACAAGGTTCTAATAGCCCTTGCTGTAGCAGCCGTTGAATTTCGGGTTTTAACCCTCTCCTACCTTCTTCTGAGATGGGATATTGTTTTATCCTTACTGGTATTTCTGGTTTGTTTATGGTCACTTCAAAAGGCCATATTTTCAATTTTCCTACACTTTCTGGCATATACCAGACTCTAGGATTGATGTTTGCTTTATCTTCTACTCGGAGTGGGCACAATTTAATTTCTAATTTTTTTCCTATCACTTCTAACCCTATTCCTAATTCTATTATTAAATCTCTCCCTAACAAATTATACTCAGCCTCCGGTACTAGAAGCAGAGTCCCCTTACTCACTTTAGAATCTGATTCTATTAATACTTCTTTTATAACAGGGACCCCAAAGGGCTCCCCCTTTGCTCCAATTACCTGGACTTTTTCGGTGGAGGCCTTGCATCCAGTGGGCAAGGTTTGGACTGTTGATCTTTCAGCCCCTGTGTCCATGAGGAATTCTACCTCCTCACGCTGGGGACCCACTTTTAATTTTTTCAAGGGCTCTGTCTTATTTCGGATCCCCAGCAAATAGAGCCCCTGACACCCCTATTCACTCTTAAACATCCTCTCATCCTCTTTTCTCTGCCTGCATTCTTTCTTCATGTGACCTTTCTTGTTGCAATAAAAACAGGTCACGTTTTTCCGTTCTTTACTGCCTCTTTCCTCCACCCTAGGTCTCCCATGCATCGGGTCGAACCTTCGATTCGGTCCAGCCCCCCTTTGTCCTTCTCGCACTGCTGCCACCATCATACGTACTTGCTTTTTTTCCTTCTCTTCTTCCCTTCTAACATACACCTTCTGTGCCTCCCTTAATAATTCGTCCAGACCTCGATCTTGCCAATCTTCTATTTTTTCCAATTTTTTCCTAATACCTACCCATGATTTTGCCACAAACTGGGCTTTAAGTAATGCCTCCCCCACCGGGGTTCCAGGGTCTAAACCACTATATAGTTGAAAATTCTTTCGTAATCTTTCAAACCATTCCGTTGGGGTTTCATCCTTTTTCTGTTGTTCGTTAAAAGCTTTGTTTATGTTCTGTCCTCTGGGGACAGATTCTCGTATCCCCTGAATTATGATTGTTCTTAAATCTTGCATATGTCCCCAGTGTATGGGGTCTTGATTGTTCCAATTAGGCTGCTGCATTGGCCACTTTATATCTGCAGCCGGCCCCTGCTGGTGTTGCTGATCCCAAATTCGCATCCCAGCACGCCTAATCATTCCTCTTTCCTCTGATGTAAAGAGAATTCCCAGGATGGATTGTAACTCTTCCCAGGTATATACATTTGGGCCTAAGAATTGGTCTACTCGTTCCACCACTCCCAATGGGTCTTCTAGTAAATTTCCCATTTCTTTTTTAAAATCTCTCACATCCCCTGAGTTAATGGGGACGGCCACGTATCCCATTCCTGGCTGGGATCCCCCCATTGCTATTTCTCGTAGGGGATATAATTCCTCCCTTAAAGCAGATTTCTGATTTCTTGCCCTGCTTCTGGTTACTGGGCCCTGTGTTCCATGATCCGATTCCGATTCTCCTGCATTTGCTAATTCGGGGGGTCCACTAAGGACAGGAGCCGTTGGTGCAGGCGGTGGAATATAGGGTGGGGGCGATGTCAGGACTTCTAAGTCCTTTTTCTTTTTATTCCGCCCTTTTTCTTTTAGAGATATAGATGCGTCCTCGTATCTGAATTTATCCAGAGGTGCGCATATTCACTTTCTTCCAGATTAAAGGGCTCCTTAGAGTTAACATAAATGTTGAGGGCTTGGCATACCCAATCCTCAAAGGAGCTAAACGGAGGCCAGAAAACGCTGTCCCCTTTGATGGGCTTGTTGCCCCACACTTCTATACAATAATAAATCATTTAAACTTTACTCTTTCCCCGCCTAGAAGGGGAATCATCCCAATTCTTAATCATTTGTCCTAACGGACTATCAGAAGGAACAGAGGGTATCCCTACAACACTGGATTCCTCCCTCATGGGGCCAGAAGGCTTACTTTTTTTCTGCCCCATCTTCCGGAGCACCATCGCACACACACACACAACGCTTCCCCCTTTTCGTGGCCCAGTCCCTCGCGGGAGGTGGGAACCACACTACCGAGGGGTCCGCACTCGCTTCGTCCGCACTTGGACGTCTCACACATCGTGCTCCGGGATACCCAACCCCAACCGAACTGAACACCGGCCTATACTTACCCACCCCGTGGGTCTATGTTCAGGCTTCGTGCACAAAGGTTGCCTGGGGTTTACCGGTTTTATTTGCTTGTGTCTAATTTTGGGTTCGTCGATGAAGGGCTCGAGCAGGAGTTTCCGTTTCTGGGGCCGCCGAAATCGGCGGGGCGCCTGCCCTAGAGGGACTCCTGATCAATCCGTCTTCATCCGAGTCACGGCACCAAATTGTTATAAATTAGACCACACAATTTACTGGTCTATTGAAAATTATTTTATTAATCAAGTAAGCAGACACAAGCAAAACAGCGCTGGGCGGCTGGGGAGTCTCCGCTCCGCAACAGCACGCAACTTCCCTTTCCAGTGTTGCTGTTTTATAGCAGTTGAATTCCGGCTTATCAGGACTTGTTGAACTAGCTGAGGATGCGCAGTCTATTGTTGAGAGGGGGGTCGTTATTCCTCTGCTTCGTGTTCAGGTGGGGGTAGTGAAGCGGCAAGAAGGATGTCTTGTGATAAGGAATTTCACAGAGTCTGGTTTAACTCAAGGATGTTCATCCAACACCCCCTCCTGCTTCCTCCCTTATCAAGGCCATTAAATTTTACAACCTTCTCTCCCCAGCAGATTCTCCAAATTCCTCAAAGACAATGAACAAACCCCCACTAATTTATCACAAGCAGTAGAGTCAGATCATGCTCCCACCTTTTTCTTGTCACAGTCAAAACATTTAAGAGCAAAAATAGGATCACAAGATACACCGCCAGGCCCATATATTAGGCACCACCACTCAAAACTTGGATAAAACAGCACTTCTTTTCAGTCTGTCATGCACTTCGTTCGTCTCTGCCCACTCCCCTTGTGGAGAGCACGGAACCACGGATCGGAACTCTGCACTCGCTTTGCATCTCACTCACACAGCACAATCGCACACAGAGGCCTCTAGCACATCTCACTCATACCACAGGAATATAATTTAGAATGATAACCAACCAAATAAGTATTGTCTCTGTGTTCTTCGTAAAGTGACTTGTAACACTTTGTTTCAAACCCTTACACTTACACAAATACTTTCAACACAAAATACATACAATATGCAAATATTACAATATACAAAATGTCAACACAAAATACACACATACAATTATTAACACTCCAGTTAGTATCCCTCCAGCAGCTGAAAACATACAGTTTGTCTGCAGTTTCAGGAGATCTTTGTCTGCTCCTGCGGTGAGCAGCTGAGAGTGGAGTCCCCTCTGAGCAAAAACACTCAGGGGGCACCTAGGGGCGTCCACGCTGCAGCCGATCCCGCAGCCGAGCAGAGTGTCTCCTGCCTGGCTCACCAAAATGACTCACAGAAAGCTGACTCCACAATCAGTAAGATTGTAAAGTAGGTATGTTTACTCAATTCTGGGCGGCACGGGGCGGGTAGTCCCACCAAAGTCATGCACGCCTAACGTGGCAACTTGCTTTAGAAAAGAGTTACATATACATGAACATTCCTATACATATGCATAACCTGTCCCTTTGTGAACAGTCCTCCTTATCTCAGACCCCTTGATTAAAGTCTGAACCATGAGGTTGTTTTTGATCTGGTTCTCGGGGTCCAAGAGGCTCCTGTTATCTAGAGGTATAAGTGCAGCACAGCACAAATGTAGCACATATTCATTCTTAATCAATTGCTCTCTAAGTTCTAATTCCAATGTTTCAGCTTGCTCTTTTCCTGATCCACGGGTATTCTACTATTAATGTTCAAAGCCTGACAGACCCCATCCTCCGTGGATCAAAATACATGGGGTCTTAAGGGTTCTTTTGGTCATTCTATCATAAAATACTGGATCATTTTTAATTTACTCTTTAATTTTCTGGGGCCCCTATTGTTCCAATTTCTAATCATTATTCATAATGGACTTTTTGCTACCTTCTTCCTCGTCCTTGGTCTTCGATTTTATCTGACCCATCCGGGAATTTTACTTGTGGCAATTCCCACAGCCCTTGGTTGCCCCCAGTGAGAGTGTCTTGCAGGGGGTTTAGGACCTATCACCCACCCACGTATCACTCCCTTCACCGGCCCAGCCCCCCCAACAGCTCCCTTGCCGGCTGTTTTTTGCCCATAATTCTGCGCGTGAAGATCCGGACGAAGAAGACAGGGTCGTTTGGATATAGTTCGGTTGGATTCCGGTGTCCGGAATCGAACCGGATGAAGACGACAGTCATTTGTGGATACCGTCTGGTTCGATCCCAGACGAAGACAGCAGAGATGCTTGTGGATACTGTCCAGTTGGATTCTGGACGAAGACGACTGATTTGTAAGATACCGTTCGATTGGGTAAAGGTGCGGTTGCCAGTGTTTGTGTGTGAGAGTGTAACTGAGACTTCTAAAGTCAGCGTGGAGGTCTTTTTGTTTTCTCACTGGTTCTAATCTCCTGTTGGGGGGGCTGGGCCGGTGAAGGGAGTGATACGTGGGTGGGTGATAGGTCCTAAACCCCCTGCAAGACACTCTCACTGGGGGCAACCAAGGGCTGTGGGAATTGCCACAAGTAAAATTCCCGGATGGGTCAGATAAAATCGAAGACCAAGGACGAGGAAGAAGGTAGCAAAAAGTCCATTATGAATAATGATTAGAAATTGGAACAATAGGGGCCCCAGAAAATTAAAGAGTAAATTAAAAATGATCCAGTATTTTATGATAGAATGACCAAAAGAACCCTTAAGACCCCATGTATTTTGATCCACGGAGGATGGGGTCTGTCAGGCTTTGAACATTAATAGTAGAATACCCGTGGATCAGGAAAAGAGCAAGCTGAAACATTGGAATTAGAACTTAGAGAGCAATTGATTAAGAATGAATATGTGCTACATTTGTGCTGTGCTGCACTTATACCTCTAGATAACAGGAGCCTCTTGGACCCCGAGAACCAGATCAAAAACAACCTCATGGTTCAGACTTTAATCAAGGGGTCTGAGATAAGGAGGACTGTTCACAAAGGGACAGGTTATGCATATGTATAGGAATGTTCATGTATATGTAACTCTTTTCTAAAGCAAGTTGCCACGTTAGGCGTGCATGACTTTGGTGGGACTACCCGCCCCGTGCCGCCCAGAATTGAGTAAACATACCTACTTTACAATCTTACTGATTGTGGAGTCAGCTTTCTGTGAGTCATTTTGGTGAGCCAGGCAGGAGACACTCTGCTCAGCTGCGGGATCGGCTGCAGCGTGGATGCCCCTAGGTGCCCCCTGAGTGTTTTTGCTCGGAGGGGACTCCACTCTCAGCTGCTCACCGCAGGAGCAGAGATCTCCTAAAACTGCAGACAAACTGTATGTTTTTGGCTGCTGGAGGGATACTAACTGGAATGTTAATAATTGTATGTGTTTTTATGTATGTATTTTGTGTTGTATTTTGTGTTGACATTTTGTATATTGTAATATTTGCATATTGTATGTATTTTGTGTTGAAAGTATTTGTGTAAATGTAAGGGTTTGAAACAAAGTGTTACAAGTGTTACAATTGGGAGTGGCGCGGCAGTTAGCGCAGGCAGGGCGCGCAGGAAGGGCAGAGCGCTCCCCCTACACACAAACAACACCTCCTTAACAACAGCCGTAGCTAGGTGATAATTGTCTCTACCAGGCACGGCGCGCTCTCCAGGAAGTCGGTACACACCCAGACCGACTACCCGATAAAAAATGCCGCAGTTCAGGTCACTGGATGCAAGGAGTGTCTGAGCCTGTTGCTGCCATCGGCGGGAGGCAGAGAAACTGTGTGCGTGAGGTGCGAGCAGGTGGATGACCTGGTCCGCATGGTGGCAGAGCTCAAGGAAGAGGTGGAGAGGTTGAGGGCCATCAGGGAGTGTGAGCGAGAGATAGACTTCTGGAGTAACTCCCTGCAGGGCCTCAAGGGGAGGTACCGAGGTGAGACTCCCCAAATGGGGGTGGACCCCCTGCCCTGTAGCCGTTGGGCAGAGGGAGGGGATCTGGGAGCTGAGGAGGAATGGAAACAGGTCCCTGCTCGACATCTCAGGCGACACCCTCCCCTTCCGGCCCCACCTTCCCAGGTGCCCTTACACAACAGGTTTGAGGCCCTGGAGCTCGACAGACCAGTAGCTGAGGAAGAGGTAGCAAGTGTTCCCAGGAGGATGCCTAGGGCGAGGAGGTCGACTCCACGCCTCAGGACTGCCTCCACCAAGAAAGACAGAAGGGTTATTGTTGTTGGAGACTCTATTCTTAGGGGAACAGAGGGCCCTATTTGTCGGCCTGACCCTACCCGTAGGGAAGTCTGCTGCCTCCCTGGGGCCAGGGTCAGGGACGTTGCCAGGAAGCTTCCCAACCTGGTAAGCCCCTCTGACTATTACCCTCTTTTGATAGTCCAGGCGGGCAGTGACAACATCGAAGAGAGAAGCCTCAAGGCTATCAAAAGAGACTTTAGGGGACTGGGTCGGTTAGTGGATGGAGCAGGAGTGCAGGTGGTGTTTTCATCCATCCCTACGGTGGCAGGGAGGGGTTCAGAGAGGACACGGAAAGCCCACCTGTTAAACACGTGGCTCCGGGGCTGGTGCCAATGCAGAAATCTTGGGTTTTTTGATCATGGGGCACTTTACTCAGCACCTGGCCTGATGGCCGCAGACGGGTCCCTATCTTTTAGGGGAAAAAGGATCCTGGGCCAGGAGCTGGCAGGGCTCATTGAGAGGGCTTTAAACTAGGTAGGAATGGGGATGGGGCTGAGGCTAGGATTGTTGGGGCTGTGCCAGGGGGAACAATGGCAAGGCCGGAGGATAAGGCAATGGCCCAGCTGAAGTGCATCTACACCAATGCACGCAACATGGGTAACAAACAGGAGGAGCTGGAAGCCATCGTGCAGCAGGCAGGCTACGACTTGGTTGCCATCACGGAGACGTGGTGGGACCAGTCTCATGACTGGAGTGCTGCAATGCCTGGCTATAAGCTCTTTAGAAGGGACAGGCAGCACAGAAGGGGTGGTGGTGTGGCTCTCTATATTAGAGAGTCTTTCGAGGTTGTAGAACTCGAGGCTGGGAATGACAAGGTCGAGTCCCTTTGGGTTAGGATCGGCAGGGACAACAAGGCTAGTGTACTGGTCGGGGTCTGCTATAGACCGCCGAACCAGGATGAGGAGACGGATGAGGAACTCTACAGGCAGCTGACAGAAGTTGCGAAAATCGTCAGCTCTTGTACTCGTGGGGGACTTCAACTTCCCTGACATATCCTGGAAGCACAACACAGCCCAGAGAAAGCAGTCTAGGAGGTTTCTGGAGAGCGTGGAAGATAGCTTCCTGATGCAGCTGGTTAGTGAACCTACCAGGGGTGGCGCCCCGCTAGACCTTCTCTTCACAAACAGAGAAGGACTGGTGGAGGATGTGATTGTCAGGAGCTGTCTTGGGCAGAGTGACCACGAAATGGTGGAGTTCACTATTCTTGGCGAGGCCAGGAAGGGGACCAGTAAAACCGCTGTATTGGACTTTCGGAGGGCTGACTTTGAGCTGCTCAGGACACTAGTTGGTGGAGTCCCTTGAGAGGTGGTTCTGAAGGGCAAAGGAGTCTAGGAAGGCTGGGCGCTCTTCAAGAGGGAAATCTTAATGGCGCAGGAACGGTCTGTCCCCACGTGCCCAAAGACGAGCTGGCGGGGAAGAAGACCAGCCTGGCTCAACAGAGAATTGTGGCTTGAGCTTAGGAGAAAAAAGAGGGTTTATAATCTTTGGAAAAGTGGGCAGGCCACTAGGGAGGACTAAGGATGTAGCGAGGCTGTGCAGGGACAAAATTAGGAAGGCCAAAGCTCATCTGGAGCTCAATCTGGCTACTGCTGTTAAAGATAACAAAAAGCGTTTCTATAAATACATCAACACAAAAAGGAGGACTAAGGAGAATCTCCATCCTTTACTGGATGCAGGGGGAAACTTAGTTAGAAGAGATGAGGAAAAAGCGGAGGTGCTCAATGCCTTCTTTGCCTCAGTCTTTAGCGGCAATACCAGTTGTTCTCTGGATACCCAGTACCCTGAGCTGGTGGAAGGGGATGGGGAGCAGGATGTGGCCCTCACTATCCATGAAGAACTGGTTGGTGACCTGCTACGGCACTTAGATGTGCACAAGTCGACGGGGACGGATGGGATCCACCCAAGGGTACTGAGAGAACTGGCAGAGGAGCTGGCCAAGCCACTGTCCATCATTTATCAGCAGTCCTGGGGATCGGGGGAGGTCCCAGTTGACTGGCGGCTAGCAAACGTGACGCCCATGTACAAGAAGGGCCGGAGGGCAGACCCGGGAAACTACAGGCCTGTCAGTTTGACCTCAGTGCCAGGGAAGCTCATGGAGCAGATTATCTTGAGAGTCATCACGCAGCACTTGCAGGGCAAGCAGGCGATCAGGCCCAGTCAGCATGGGTTTATGAAAGGCAGATCCTGCTTGACGAACCTGATCTCCTTCTATGACAAAGTGACGCGCTGGGTGGATGAGGGAAAGGCTGTGGATGTGGTCTACCTTGACTTCAGCAAGGCTTTTGACACTGTCTCCCACAGCATTCTCCTCAAGAAACTGGCTGCTCTTGGCTTGGACTGGCGTACGCTTCGTTGGGTTAGAAACTGGCTGGATAGCTGGGCCCAAAGAGTCGTGGTGAATGGAGCCAAGTCCAGTTGGAGGCCAGTCACTAGTGGCGTCCCCCAGGGCTCGGTGCTGGGGCCGGTCCTCTTTAATATCTTCATTGATGATCTGGACAAGGGCATTGAGTGCACCCTCAGTAAGTTTGCAGATGACACCAAGTTAGGTGCGTGTGTCGATCTGCTTGAGGGTAGGAAAGCTCTGCAGGAGGATCTGGATAGTCTGCACCGATGGGCTGAGGCCAACTGTATGAAGTTCAAGAAGGCCAAGTGCCCGGTCCTGCACCTGGGGCGCAATAACCCCAAGCAGAGCTACAGGCTGGGAGAGGAATGGTTGGAGAGCTGCCAGGCAGAGAAGGACCTGGGAGTGATGGTGGATAGTCGGCTGAATATGAGCCAGCAGTGTGCTCAGGTGGCCAAGAAGGCCAACGGCATCCTGGCTTGTATCAGAAACAGTGTGACCAGCAGGGCTAGGGAGGTGATCGTCCCCCTGTACTCAGCTCTGGTGAGGCCGCACCTCGAGTACTGTGTTCAGTTTTGGGCCCCTCGCTACAAGAAGGACATCGAGGTGCTTGAGCAGGTGCAGAGAAGGGCGACGAAGCTGGTGAGGGGCCTGGAGAACAAGTCCTACGAGGAGCGGCTGAGGGAGCTGGGCTTGTTCAGCCTGGAGAAGAGGAGGCTCAGGGGCGACCTTATCGCTCTCTATAGGTACCTCAAGGGAGGCTGTAGTGAGGTGGGAGTTGGTTTGTTCTCCCACGTGCCTGGTGACAGGACGAGGAGGAATGGGCTTAAGTTGAGCCAGGGGAGTTTTAGGTTAGATGTTAGGAAGAACTTCTTTACTGAAAGGGTTGTGAGGCATTGGAACAGGCTGCCCAGGGAAGTGGTGGAGTCACCATCCCTGGAAGTCTTCAAAAGACGTTTAGATGTAGAGCTTAGGGATATGGTTTAGTGGGGACTGCTAGCGTTAAGTCAGAGGTTGGACTCGATGATCTTGAGGTCTCTTCCAACCTAGAAATTCTGTGTGATTCTGTGTGAAGTCACTTCACGAAGAACACAGTCAGAGACAATACTTACTTGGTTGGTTATCATTCTAAATTATATTCCTGTGGTATGAATGAGATGTGCTGGAGGCCTCCATGTGCGATTGTGCTGTGTGAGTGAGATGCAAAGCGAGTGCAGAGTTCTGATCCGTTGTTCCGTACTCTCCGCAAGGGGAGTGGGCAGAGACGAACGAAGTGCTTGACAGACTGAAAAGAAGTGCTGTTTTATCCAAGTTTTGAGTGGTGGTGCCCAATATGTGGGCCTGGTGTATCTTGTGTATCTTGTGCATCCTATTTTTGCTCTTAAATGTTTTGACTGTGACAAGAAAAAGGCAGGAGCATGATCTGACTCTACTGGTGCTTTCAGCTGTGCTTCCTGCAACATATGAGGCCCGCACAGGCCGAGACCTGGACTCGCTGAGACCTGAACAGGCCGAGAGACCGGAGCGGCGCCGAGAGACTGGAGCGGCGCCGGGAGACCCGAGACACTACGGAGGGACTACCGCTGGACGGAGGGAGCCCTGAGAGATGCTGCAGAGCCACGGACGGCTCTGAGAGACACAGAATAGACCTGGCAGAAGCTGCAAAACGCAGGGAAATTGAAGTAATTGCGGGACATCCGAGATCGAGTTGCTACGGGAGACCAGAGGTGTCAGTGGACAACAGCAGTCGACTCTCACCGTGAGGCGAGTCGGCACAGAGCAGAGGGGCAGACATCAGGACCCTGCAGACTGTCTGACGGAACCATGCAGCTGTGCTGCTTCACTCTAGCATTCTTTTTATAAAAGGTTTATCTTGCAATGCAAAAAAGACTATTAGTCCCCAGATCGGTGTTATAGCTATTACTAATGACGACTTAGCTCTATTGCAGGGCAGAAGTGCAGAGACGCAGATTACACTGCCAAATGACCACCGGCAGGCTCTTTCCCAAACCGCTTCTAAGGTTGCAGCTGGCACTGCCTGCAGCCGTATAGCAGACGTTACACTCTCTTTTCTAACTAGTAATCATGTGTCTTATCCATTTGTGGTGAATGGCCAGTGGCAAAAAGAAAAGGGGGGAGACAAAGACAGAAACGGTACAAGGAGGATGCCACTGACACTAACAGCATGGGTAATAGGAGTAGTATAAGTGACACAGGTGACGGTGCAGGGCACTCTGCCTGCTGCTCGCCCTCGCCAGCCTGTGCACTGCTGCTGATGGTGCTAGAGCAAAATGTGAAGACTGCTCAGATGGCAGTGATGAGAGTGCTTGTGTGAAGAAGATGTGTGCTGACTCTGACTTTGTGTGCAACAGTGGTCAGTGTGTGCTAAACAGATGGAAGTGTGATGGGGATCCGGATTGTGAAGATGGGTCTGATGAAAGTGCTGAGCTGTGTCATATGAGAACAGTGTCATGGAAATGTGATGGTGAAAAAGACTGTGACAGTGGAGAAGATGAAGAGAATTGTGGCGATGTGACAGAGATCCTTATTGTAAGGATGGAAGTGATGAAATTTACTGCCCTTCCTGGACCTGCAGGCCAGACCAGTTCAGATGTGAAGATGGGAACTGTGTCCATGGGAGTAGGCAGTGCAGTGGTGTGAGAGACTGTCTGGATGGCACTGATGAAGCAAACTGTAACAATGTTATTCAGTGCTCTGGACCTGGCAAATTCAAGTGCAGAAGTGGAGAATGCATAGATATCAATAAAGTGTGTAACCAGCAGAGAGACTGCAAGGACTGGGGTGATGAGCCCCTGAAGGAATGCAACATAAATGAATGTGACTGTCCAGCTGGGAAACTGTGGAGATAGTGATGAATGCCAAAACCCTGGTATCTGTAGTCAAATCTGTATCAACCTGAAAGGCTATCAGATGAATCCTGTTACAGGAACCTGGAAAGGGCCATACGGCAAAGCAAATTAGATAACTGTTATTTAACTTGTCAGAAGATAAAAAAGAAAGTGTTTCAACAAGCAGCCACGAGAGGAAAGAATCACTGAACCCCCGATGTGAGGGACTGTACCTTGTTTTACTTACTACTGAAACAGCTGTGAGAACTGCAGAAAGGGACCCACGCATCCAGAATAAAAGGACCAGTAACTACTGAAACTTGGAGGGTTGAGTCCGCTCCTGGGAAACTGAAACTCAAGCTAAGGGAGAACTAATATTCTGACAACGAGGCTCTGCATGAATTAAGGATGCCAAATAAAGGGGACAAGCCTAAAGGGAGAAAAGGGAGAAGGCAAGACCAGGGCAGGACCCTCCACTGCAGTGTGTATGGTCTACCGAGGGAGGCAACCCCTATGGGTATTGACTGCCGAGTGAGAGGGCCTCGACTGGACTTCTCCCACACTAAGATCAAGTTGTCCCGAGAAAATAACATAAAAAAAACTCTTTTTTAAACCTATATAAAATTGTGATTCGTTTTCCAGGAGCTGGATCACCCTGACAGGCCGAACAGTAACACAAGCCTGAATTGACCCTGAAAGTGGGCCTAACTCCTTGACTGAAGGCGTTTGCCTATTATGATCCAGCTACGTGAGCAGAAGACAGATCCTGGGGCTATAGGACCCCAGTATATATACTTAATAGAATAATTAGGTTATTAGCTGTAATAGAAATAGTTATAAATGATGAGAACTGATCTAAATGAGTTATAAAGATGAGAACTGCTTTGTATCAAAATTGCCTAGCTTTGGATTATTTACTAGCACAAGAAGGAGAAGTCTGTGGAAAATTTAGCTTTAGTAATTGCTGTTTAAAGATCGATGAAAAGGGTGTTTCTTCCTAGTAACTGATAGAATGTTATGTTCTGGTTTAGGATGAGAAGAATGTTAATAATATGCTGATGTTTTAATTGTTACAGAGCAGTGCTTACACCAAGCTAAGGATGTTTCAGCTTCTCACTGTCCGGCCAGCAGGCAGGCTGGGAGGAGGGCCGGACTGCTCGGGGTTAGGCTGGGCATCGGACAGCAGGTGGTGAGCAATTGCATTGTGCATCACTTGTTTCGTACACATTATTACTAGTAGTACTATTATCATCATTATTGTTATTATTATTATTGTTATTATTTTCTTGTTTTTATCTCAACTCACAGGCTTCACTTTCCCATTTCTCTCTCCCATCCCAGAGAAGGAGGGGGGAGGTGAGCGAGCAAACACGAACCTGGAAGGATATGGAATGGGATTTATTTTCATGGCTGCCTGGTGGACCATGGGTTAAAAGAGTGTTATTTTTATTGTTATGAGGTATAATGACGTTATTATTTGTACCTTGTATGATACCTTGTCTTACACTATTAATACGCCGGGTGATAAATAGTACATTTGTAATAACTTCATTAAAAAAGGAAGGGGATATGTCAATTATGATGCTTAAGAATTGGACCCTCCAAGAACAGACTGATGAAATCCAGTTATTAACAACAGAAGTGACACAAATTGTTGATATTAAAAAGAAGATAAGGGATTGTGAGGAATGTTTTAACAATTCGTGTCCATAAAGAACAATTCTGTTTGAATCCTGTCTGCCTCTGGGCCCTGCACTGGCAATTTAATTCTTGAACCACAGATGCAGTCTGTCCCAGTCTCCCCCTCATTCTAGTCAATTTATCACGTCTTCAGAAAACACTCCTTAAATTTATGAACCTGTTTGCTTTTGTTATTCCGGACTTCTATTTCCAACAGTTACAGCCTTTTTTCCTGTCTTCTTCGAGATTAACTTAACACTGCTATAGATGTGTCTGTGAATGGCTGGGGAAGAATGTTTTAATTACTCGTGAAGCGTCAAATAAGAAAGCTGTTTGTGTTTGATGTCTGGGAGTTTCAGAACAACTGATAACAACTAGTGACTGTTATGGGATACTATGCGGATCTTTGGTATCTGGTTAGGGGGGCCGAGAGATAAAGAGGAAGGAAAAAGAAGCTGAAGGACGGCTGGGAGACAAGACCTGCAGAGAATGTTCTATAAACTTGGCATGGTGCCCAGTAAGTACAAAGGGGGAGAGGAAGACTACGAGCCTTCAGCATGAAAGACCCCTAGAGACCCCCAGAAGAGACTCCCAGAGGAGGGGGATTAACCGTTATGGGCCTGCACTATGCAGCAGTCTACGAATCTGCTTAACCAGAGCGGAAGGCTCTACTTTATTTAACAGATGACTAACCCTCTCCAGCAATTGTTTAAGATGATTATTCTCACTCACAAGTTTATAATTTTCAGTCACAAGTTTATTATTTTCATCCAAATGTTTATCTACTCTGATTCCTAATGTTTTTCCCGTCTCCCTTTCAAAGGCCAATGATGACTTCAGTACCTCATTCTCTGATTTCAAAGCTGTATGTTCCACATCAGAGATCAGTTTGGGAGCAGGAGTTTCCTTAGCTTCTTGCTGAGCACAAGACAAACAGTCTCCTAACACAGCACAAATTGTGCCTTTACCCTTTCTTTGACCAATCTTTCATGAAGCCTGACACCGCTCAATGTGCTCTACCACTTTCTCCTCATTTTTCCAAAACTTTTGGGCCCACGCCTTCCCTGCCTGGGAAGGGGCACATTTATATTTTTGCAGCAGTTTATCCATAGTAATCCTGCCGACTATGCCAATTTCTCTGTCACGTTAAGGGGTGCAGATGATTAACCGTTATGGGCCCGGTCGGATTCAGGGTACTGAACTATCACAGTCACAGATTCACCAGTAACGCATTAACTGTTAGGGGTCTGGTTGGATTCAGAATACTGAACTACCACAGTCATGGATTCACCAGTAACGTATAACCACCCTTACCCTAGTCGCGTCTAATGAGAGCTATCACAACTAGGAATAATGCAATCAAGTGCGATTTATTACAGCAACAGGTACACAGGTTCTTTGGATTGCTGGTGATAGTGGCTTTCTGCAAAAGCAAGCTAGCATGCATCACAGGTGACACAGGTGTTACAGGTGCGCAGCCTAGAAATGAACGCATTAAAAGGATCAAAGACTCTAGAAAGATTTATAACCAAGTGTTCAAATCTCACCCAAAGGCATCCCAATGTGGGGGAAGAGAGGCTCAGCCCGTCAACTGGTCCCAGGAATCAGGAGGTCCTAAGGATGTTGTATTCCCTTGGGATGGTATCTCCCCTGACGGTGGTATCTTCCCTAACATCCCCTCTCTCTTAGGCCAATTTATATTATTTTCTATCTTTTAGGTGGAGCTTGAGTGACTCTAGTCAGGCATATCTTAGTTATGATTGGTGTAAAGTTCTCCCGTCTCCGTTTAAAGTAATAGGCTCCGAGAAATTCAGAGCGCATGCTCAGTGAGGGGTGGTCGCACCTTGGAGACAGATTGCTTTTGGGATGTGTGATAAATTAGTGGGGGTTTGTTCATTGTCTTTGAGGAATTTGGAGAATCTGCTGGGGAGAAAAGGTTGTAAAATTTAATGGCCTTGATAAGGGAGGAAGCAGGAGGGGGTGTTAGGTGAACATCCTTGAGTTAAACAAGACTCTGTGAAATTCCTTAACACAAGACATCCTTTTTGCTGCTTCACTACCCCCACCTGAACACAAAGCAGAGGAATAACGACCCCCCCTCTCAACAATACACTGCACAGCCTCAGCCAGTTCAACAAGTCCTGCTAAGCCGGAATTCAACTGCTATATAACAGCAACACTGGAAAGGGAAGTTGCGTGCTGTTGCGGAGCAGAGACTCCCCAGCCGCCCAGCGCTGTTTTGCTTGTGTCTGCTTACTTGATTAATAAAATAATTTCAATAGACCAGTAAATTGTGTGGTCTAGCTTATAACAATTTGGTGCCGT